>NC_041394.2:325785480-326088480 GCF_900747795.2 Erpetoichthys calabaricus
TGCACGTGGGAGGATCGTAAATCGGAAACATTGAAATGGAATCGTAAAATATTTAGTATAGCGTGTGTTGCTTTTACGTCCAACAGATGACGCTGTTTTTCAAAAAAAGCATGTTTTTACCTATCACAGGTGTGACATCTATATAATATGTATATAAAAACACGCGTGTATTTGAATGCAACGCTGTGTCAAAATTTCAAAGCAATCGGTGAAGAACTTTCGGAGATTTAAGATTTTGAACAAACGAACATTTACATTTTTATTTATATAGATGGTAGGACCCTTTTGGCTAATTTGGCAGGCTGGCCATTCCTAAATTGCTTCTCTTCTATTCCATTTCAAGATTATGGCTTTCACTGTGGTTCAGTGGAGTCCAAGCACCTTACAAAGAGCTTTGTAACCTTTATGAGGCTGAGAGATAGCAGCATTGTTTTGTTCCCTTCTAGACTTCTCTTTGATTTTCCCACTATATATTTGTTATATTGTGATCATATTAGCCTGACTCTTACATTAAGGGTCCAAATAAGCGAGGTTTACAGGAACAGGGTTAGCTGAAATCAGGCCTGGCTGTGGTCAACCATTTTTCTAATTGTCCCTTTCCCTGGGTTGATTTAGCTAGGAGGCAGGGCTGTCTTAACATGTGGACACAATGGGCACTGGCCGGGGGGTCCCAGAATGTTTCTGATTCCTATGTATGTTTCTGTTTTGCTGTCATTGTTTTGCCCAGGGGGCCTATGATGTTGTTAAGATGGCCCTGCTAGGAGGCAAGTACCTTTTCACACTGTGCCAGTTTTTATTAGATAACTTGTATCACTAGATTAACAAAATAAAAATTAAAAATAAATAATATAAAAAACAACATGTGTTATTTGTTCATTCTAGTACCCTTTATGTAATACTAGCCGTCCCCCATGGCTTTGCCCACATAGAAGTGTAACAGGGCAGCAAGGAGGGCTCTCCCTGGCTCCCCACTCTTGACGTCACACTTCCAACTCCCCTCTGCCTGCAGCCTCTGTCTCTGATTAGTGCGAATATATCATTCCTGCAAGGGCCCCGCCTGCCCCCTCAGTCCACTCCATGTCTCTTGGATTTGAGCAAATAAATCGTTACCACAAGCGAACTATGATACACAGCACAATGTGAGAACTCACACAATCAACTGGAATGTTCAAGCAAATTATAGAAAAAGACCCAATCTAAATCCGTTAAGTAATTCACTCATTCATTAGCTAAGCGGAGGTAAGGTACTCCCCGAGGCAGACGCGTGAGTTAGGAGGGCACCGACCCCCTCCCTTTGGTCCACTGCGTCTCTCTCGGATTCATACAGATAAATCAGTACCACTATGATGCATAGCGCGATGAGAGAGTCGCAAAATCAATACAGGAATGTTCAAGCAAAATATAGAAAAAAAACCCGATCTAAATCCGTTAAGTAGTTCTCTCATGAAAAGCGGACAAACATGCAGACAGACAGACAGACAGACAGACATTGGATTTTATAAGTATATAGAGAGTTTCATTGGAAAGCTTAAAAATACAGTGTCAGATATTTGTAACAACAGCATAAAGACAGGACTGTACTGTCCCGGTACTCTGCCATTGTCTGCTTGTTTTTTATTTTTGCAAATACAGGATCATTTCTGATCAAATGGTACTATACTACACTTCACTGTGCTATGTAATGCTATCCTATACCATTTGGCAATGTGCCCTACTTATACTGTAAAATACTGTACTATCTGTACTATGCTATGTACCATTGCCTTCTGCAGCATCAGCAGAGAACTGCACCAAAGAGTCGGGATCTGGGTGAGAATGCCATCTTTAGCTCAAAATCAGAACAAACTCCAATAACTACAACATGTTTCCATGCTGCAACAGTAAAATGTTAAAAAACCTAACAGGAATGAATACTTTCACTTAACCTTGTCATGCACGTGCAATGGAGGACTCTCTCACCGGCTCTGGTGAGGTATGGAATCGAAATGTGCTGATGTGTGCTTTGCAAACGCTAGAGGCTGTTGAGAGTTTTTGGTCTGTTCTGTGGTGTGAGATTTAAATAAACAAATACATTTTGCTCTTAAAATCTTGGTTTTTGGTTGCCGCTAAGGAACTGTGTGGGAATTTTTAAACCTTTTTTCCCTTTAGAAGGTTTTTTTATTTATTTTTTTCGCCCACACAAGAGCAAAAGTAGTTGAGTGTTTGGAGGTGTGCTTGGAAAAGTTACTTGTACTTGTTCATATACTTGTTCTTGTTATCTGTTGTGGAGACCGGCCCGGACACAGACAGGCGGACATCGTTTGAATCACCACAACACGTTTATTTACAAATACTTATTTACACAGGTGCACACAACCCCAAAACTCCCCCAAAATTCCAGGCCTTCTTGCCAATGCCTTTTTCTCAAGTCCGCCTCCACTCCTCTCCTCCAAGACCTTGTCTTCTCCATGCCCGACTCCAGCCTTCGAACGAAGGGAGGCAGCCCCTTTTATACAAATCCGGATGTGCTCCAGGTGCCTCCCGATTAGCTTCCGCCGGCACTCCCCAGTGTGATGGAAGTACCGGCAGCGCACCCGGAAGCACTCCGGGTGTCCCTGGTCTTCTTCCCCCAGCACTTCCGGGTGTGGCAGAAGTACTGAGGGCCAGGGCTCCATAGGCATTGGGTTGCACCCTGGCGGTGACCACTGGACACTATAGGGTTGAGCTTCTAAGCTCTGTTCCCGTGGTCCCCAAAGCCACCAGGGCGGTCGCCCCAACGTGGTCTGTGGGAGGCGTAAGCACTCCTCCGGTCCTCCTGGGCATCCCGGCTGGGTACCACCCCCAGCATCCTGTGACACTGTATTTGAATTAGCATCGAGGAGGCAAGGTAGAAAGCATCAGTAACTGATATCGGCATTTGTTAGCAAATAACCACGTCGTCGTAACAGCGATTCTTTAGTTTAAAAGAAAATTAAAAGAAAAAAGAAAAAGACAAAGACAACGGCTGTGGTGCACAGGTAAGCGGCCATCGTTAAGACGTTTAAGGTAGTAAAGTTTTATTTATTTGTTTATTTTAGTTTGAACAGCACTTAGCGGTCCAGAGGTAAAACAGTTAAGCGGGCGATGGCTTAAGGGTTCATTAATACTGGGAATACAAACAGTGTGAGTGGAGAGCTTATAAGTAAGAGGCGCGCAAAGTTAGAAGAAAAGACAGAGAAAAGTAAAGTTAACCTCATAGAAAGACAAATGGCAGGCAGCTGAGAGGTAGAACAGTACAGGAGCTTAAGGGGAAAAGGTATACAATAGCCGTAGCAGATCTTAGTGTTATCATTTAAGTTAAATTATTTCATTTTAAGAAAAAAAAGGTTAAGGCAGTTTTACTAATCCCACATCAAATTTTAATGAGGCCAGTGCAATGCAAGTCCTGTTGGATGTTGGACTTTTTAGATGATGCTTTGGAAGAGCCAGTCGTTTATGAGGGCTATATCTGCAAGAGATGCCAGCTGAAGTGGAGGAGGAGTTGGCTGACCTGCGTTGTAATAGAGAATTGGCGGACTTGGTCCAGGTGTCCTTTAGAGAGATGGTGTGCACCCCCAAGGTGGCGCGGGAGGAGATTCCAGACCAGGGGCCTCATGTATAACGCTGTGCGTAGAATTCACAATATAACATGGCGTACGGACAAAAGTGGAAATGTTTGTACGCACAAAAAAATCCAGATGCATAAGTCTGTGCGAACGTCAACTTCCATGTTCTTCCGCTACATAAATCCCAGTTAGCGTGAAAAGTAACGCACGGGCACACGCCTGCTGTCCCGCCCCAACTCCTCCCAGAATTACGCTTCTTTGAATATGCAAATCAATATAAATAGCCCTTAAGCTCAGCCTTCTGTGAAAAGACAATGGGAAAAGCACGGTGGAAAACAGAAGAATTTCAGCGAATACCAAGTGGAGGCAAAGAAAAAACGTACTATTTGTTGGTTTAAACAGTGGTATGAACAACAAAAGGAAGTTGATCGAGTGACATAGAGTGTCGGACAAACTCGAAAGCTCAAGTTCACAAAGACGCACAGTGCCCAAAATAAAAAAGAAGTTGTCAGATATCAAAGTCGCCGTGATAAGGTGAGTTGTAGCTCACCGTCTGAGTGTCACATGAAAGCTTATTAGGGTACAGAGAAAAGAAAAAAAAAATAGGGACACAGTGAGAAAAAAGCTTGAAAGGCCAACTTTAATCTCGAAATTTCCACTTCAATCACGTAGTTTATTTTGTCATTAAAGTAGAACATCATAAACTTCATCTTTAAATCATTTAATTTACTAGTTTTTCTCAAATACTATTGTAACTAAAGTAGCACATTAAATGCTTTGTTTTGTATGTGTTCTATGTGCTCTATGTGTGTGAATCACTACGTGCTTCTTAAATGGACTTTCTCTTCCTCTGACAGGACACAGAATCCATTACATTTGTGATATTACAACTATCTGAATAATTAAAATACTGAGATGTATACTTGATATCATTTTCATGATGACAGGAATTAAAACATGTTATTAAACATGGGAACACAGTGACGCAGTGATAGCGCGAGGCAGGAACAATCCCTGAACTAGCTAGTGCTGCGACACCGTGTCCTCACATGTTTAATTATTAACAATACAGATTATTTAAATGACATTAACATTTTATCTGTATAATGTAATAAACATATTTTGCTGCATTTAATTTTAAGAATGATATCGTCATCATATGTAAATACGCGCTTTATAAAGTGGCTCAGGTTGTGCAATATTATAACTGTATCGCAAGTTTACAGTGAGGTAATTGTACTAATAAGTACAAACAGCTCTATATGGAGCACTTGATGGACTGATTGAGTGCGTTTATAGTTCTTGGGATGAAACTGTTTCTGAACCGCGAGGTCCGTACAGGAAAGACTCTGAAGCGTTTGTCGGAGAAGAGCAGTTCAAATAGTGAATGGCTAAGGCAGCGTGTGCTTGATTCTGTATACCGATAATTCTCTTTCCGATCAGCTGCTCCAAGTGGTGCAGTTAGAGTACTATGGAAAAAGATGATCTGCTGTGGCAACCCCTAATGGGAGCAGCTGAAAGTAGAAGATGAAGGTGCAGTGAGAGTAACAACGCTAAAGCAGCTATGGTATTTAGAATAGTTTGACCATTCTGTGGACCATTATATTGTTACAGGTTAATTACAATCAGATGCCTTAAACTAATAAACAATATGTGGTTAATTTCAGTGTATATGATAAAGCCACGTCAGGGATGTGGATCTAAAAAAGAAAAGGGAAACCACACTTGAACAAATCACTGCTTTGACGCTGGGTGCTGCCAGTTTATTAGGGAAAGAGGTCTTATTTTAGGAGTGTGTTATAGACAACCTAATTCAGACAGTAATTTCAACAAGGCAAGTTTACAGGGAGATATTATAGTCATGGGGGACTTTAATTATCCAAATATTAACTGGGATAACCTTGATGATGGAGGAGCACAAGTTTTTAGTTTTTAGAAGTAATCAGTTACTGTTTTTTAACACAACATGTTAAAGCACCAACAAGGGGTGAAGCCTGTCTGGATTTAGTATTTTGTAATAATCAGGATAGAATTGAGGGTGTAGAGGTGATTGAACCACTAGGGCAGGGGTACTCAATCACGGTCCTGGAGGTCCGTAGGGGCTGCAGGTTTTTGTTCCAACCCAATTGCTTAATAAGAAGCACTTACTGCTCAAGTAACACTTCTGCTTCACTTTGATTGTCTCGCTCATTAAGATTTTGAAACCTTAATGCTTATTTTAGTCTTAAACAGCTGTAGACTTGGTTTTTAATTGCTCCTTATTAGCAGTAACATGCAAATGACAAAACAGACCAGCATTTCTCCATTTAGCTTGTTACCATTTACACCTCTGTATTTATCGTGCACTAATTGGTTTAATTAAATATTTGGAAGGAAAGTGAAGAGAAAAAAGTGAAGAACTAAGAATCACTCATCCATTTTAGCGTTCAGATCATTCGGATGATATCCTTAGAAAGAGGAAGAAAATCCAGGATATGAGACTGACCTGACATAGCAGAGTAAAAACACTAACGAGCCATGAAATTAAATTATTGGCAAGAATTACTTTCTAATTAAGCAACCGGGTTAGAACAAAAACCTGCAGCCACTGCGGACCTCCAGGACCGTGATTGAGTACCTGCACTAGGGTCAAGTGACCATAATGTAATACAATTCTGAGTATTTTGTAAGAGTTCAGATGCAAAAATTAAAATTGTTAAGTTGAACTTTGGTAGGGCTAATTTTGAGCAGATGCGACAATGACTAAGTAGGATACACTAGGATAAGCTTTTAAGTATGCAGACAGTCAAGGGGCAGTGGAACAGGTTTAAAAATGTTTTACATGTAATGCAGGACAGATACATACCTAAATTTGGAATTAATAGGAAACAAAAAAAAACTCCACGGTGGATTAATAAAGATGTTAAAAAGAAGTTGCAAAGGAAAAAAACTGCTTTATAAGGCATATAAGACTAATGACTGCAAAGTGAATCGTAGAGCGTATGAGAACATGAGGGCAACCATTAAGAAGGATATCAGGGAGGCTAAAAGACAGTTGGAGAGGAATATAGCAGATAAGGCGAAAGACGACCCTAAGAGATTCTTTCAGTATTTTAGTAGTAAAAGAACAGTCAAGGAGGAGGTCAAGTGCATCAGGAATAGTAAAGGGAAATAAAAGATACAGACAGTGAAATAGCAGATGCTCTAAACTTACATTTTTCTGAGGTGTTTACAAGTGAGCAAGTGGATAACCTCCCAGAGGTAACAGGGACTACTAAGGAGGTACTGAGGGATTTGGAAATTGTAGAGGGAGAAGTGCTGCTCAGATTAAATAAGCTGAAATCGAACAAATCACCAGGACCAGATAATATTTACCCTCAAGTTCTTAAGGAGGCTAGTGAGTACATATATAAACCCTTGACGCATATTTTTAGGAAGTCACTGCGCACTGGAGAGATTCCGAAGGACTGGAAAATGGCAAATATCATCCCATTATATAAAAAGGGTGACAGGGCAGATCCAAGCAACTGTAGGCCAGTAAGCTTAACATGCATCACAGGAAAATTAATGGAAGGAATTATTAAGGATAAGATCGAGCAACACCTGGCAAGGACAGAAGTTATTAGGAACAGTCAGCATTGGTTCAGAACAGGGAGGTCGTGTTTTACTAACATGCTAGAATTCTATGAGGAGGCAATAAAAGGATACGATCAAAGTGGAGCTAATGATATTATTTATCTGGACTTTCAGAAAACATTTGATAAGGTGCTACATGAGAGGTTGGGCATCAAATTAAAAGAAGTGGGAGTTCAGGGTGATGTTTGTAGATGGGTGCAGAATTGGCTCAGACACAGGAAGCAGAGGGTGATGGTGTGAGGAACCTCATCAGAACTGGCCGATGTTAAGAGTGGTGTTCACAGGGGCCAGTGTTAGGGCCGCTGCTATTTTTAATATATATAAATGATTTAGATAGGAATATAAGTAACAAGCTGGTTAAGTTTGCAGATGATACCAAGATGAGTGGATTAGCAGATAATTTGGAATCCGTTATATCATTACAGAAGGACTTGGATAGCATACAGGCTTGGGCAGATTTGTGGCAGATGAAATTTAATGTCAGTAAATGTAAAGTATTACACATAGAACTCTGAGGCTAGGGATCTGCACTGGCAATCGGAATGTTGCCGATTTGAATCCCGTAAATGCCAAAAAGGGACTCTGCTCTGTTGGGCCCTTAAGCAAGGCCCTTAACCTGCAATTGCTGCACTCTTTGAGTAGTGAGAAAAGCGCTATATAAAAATGCAAAGAATTATTAAAAATGTCAGGTTTGAATACACAATTGGAGGTCTGAAAACTGAGAGTACACCTTATGAGAAGGATTTAGGAGTCATAGTGGACTCTAAGCTATCGACTTCCAGGCAGTGTTTAAAAGCCATTTAGAAGGCTAACAGAATGTCAGGTTATACAACACGATGTGTGGAGTACAAGTCCAAGGAGGTTCTGCTCAAACTTTATAACACACTGGTGAGGCCTCATCTTGAGTACTGTGTGTAGTTTTGGTCTCCAGGCTACAAAAAGGACATAGCAGCGCTAGAGAAGGTCCAGAGACAAGCGACTAGACTGATTCCAGGGCCAAAGGGGATGAATTATGAGGAAAGATTAAAAGAGCTGAGCCTTTATAGTTTAAGCAAAAGAAGATTAAGAGGTGACATGATTGAAGTGTTTAAAATTATGAAGGGAATTAGTCCAGTGGATTAGGACTGTTATTTTAAAATGAGTTCATCAAGAACATGAGGACACAATTGAAAACTTGTTAAGGGTAAATTTCGCACAAACATTAGGAAGTTTTTCTTTACACAAAGAACGCTAGATACTTGGAGTAAGCTACCAAGTAGTGTGGTAGACAGTAGGACTTTAGGGACTTTCAAAGCTCGACTTGATTGTTTTTTTGGAAGAAATAAGTGGATAGGACTGGTGAGCTTTGTTGGGCTGACTGGCCTATTCTCGTCTAGAGTGTTCTAATGTTCTAATGTAATAACCTGCCGGGGTGAGAGGGGGCGCTGTCACTTACACTTACACATTCTTTTTCCCTTACAGCATTGAGAACCTGCCCAGTGAGGGCAAGTAGCTCTGCCCCTTGTGGTCGCGCCAACATTAAATCTAGAAGGAGGTGTAACTTCTGGGTAGAGCAAGCCACAGGACAGAGCTTTCTAAAAGCCAGACCCCAAGGGGCAGGCTCTATCAAACTCCCGTTAAGGGATCTGTGCCAAGACGCACACTTTACGTTACTTTTCTTCATATTTCTTTTCTATCGTCCTTGGACGAATAAAGGAGACTACCCGGGTGGTGTACCAAAATTTCTTTGTTTTTCATTCTGTCATTGCTGCACCCGATTACAGCCTTCATTTTAATTCTGTTTAAGAGGTAAGCTAGGATAGGTTTTTGAGATAAGAAAGACACAAGTTTCGAAGTATGGTTGTTATAGTCACTGATCACAGCAATGTGTTGTGTGTTAAATAACACGTGCAAGTAAGAATTTCGCTGTACACATGACAATAAGGACCATATGAACCTTTATTTTATATGGAACTGTTCAATGGTAAAAGCCATTCCATGACACTTTACAGGCACAGAACACAGCATGGTGAAGTGATGTTGTGCCGAGGGATTTAGGGGACAGGGAATGAAGCTGCAGACTTACAGTCCAATGCCTTAGCAACTAGAACACATAAACAATTAAAAATCAGTTCTGCACTGTATTTGCATATTTCTATTGAATTATTGGACATAGGAAGGTTCTACCCATTTTGTCTTTTTTATTTTATCTCCTATGGTGATTGTTGTCATTTCTTTGTTGCATTAATTTAATTTTCACTTATATAGTAGATGTCTATCTTGTTCTCCTTGGGATTATAATGTCTTGTATTCTTGTTTGTTAGTGAAAGATTATGCATTAATAAAGATTATAAGACTGACAAATACGCCATGTCATATTACCCTACACATTTTTAATATTTTCACAAGTGTATTGTACTGAAATGGTTGCCCTTTTCATTGTTTCCCAATTCGTACTTAGCATAGACCCGCTTGTCCCCAAGGTGCTATTTTCAGTCTCATTACTAGGTGGCTGCACTCCAGCAGCAGAACTTGAATGGCGTGGAGTGAGCCCACATGAATCAGAGGTCTTATGATTGTCTAATTGCATTTCATCCTTAGCTTATCCCAGCAGCTGAGCTGGCAAAGAATCAGACATGTCCTCAGTACATTTACTTAAGGTGGCAGTGTTATAGAGAATGGTGGGCTCTGTCAATTGGGACTGCAATATTTTAATGGATGTGTTTTTGGCTGTTAACGCATGGCGTGTGGAGTAGAAAGTTAATATTGAGGCAAGCTCAACTGGCCATTGTGCCCTCTGGAGGTAATCCTGCTGAGTAGCAGCCTGATTTTGAAGGTGATAAAGTAGATTTTATGAGTTATGGAACAATGGTATTCCAGAATCGGCCAGATGGTGAATTTTGGTTAGTCTTGAATTTTCAGTACTAATTCTTATTGCTGAAAAAAGTGGGATATTATAATGTGTGATTACTTGATTTATTTTTGGAGAGAAATTTTTCAGGGGAAACTATCACAATTGTTATTTCAGCAACCATTCACTCAATGAGGGACTGAATTGATGAATTTGATGATCTTAACCTCCCTAACATTAGCCCCGAGCGTCACTCAGACAGTGAAAACAGTGTTAAAAGAATTAGTCCCGAACGTCACTTGGACAACTGTATAGACACATCTTGTGTAAGCGTTAGACTGGTGGATTACTCGGGCTGTAAAAGTGCCAACAGCATTAGTCCCGATCTTTACTTGGGCAACGGTATAGGTGTGTCTTATGTAAGTGTCAGGCCCCAGTGTTACCCAGGCAACGGTGTAGGCGCGGCTTCTCCTAGCCTCATAATGGTGTCTCGCAAGAAACATTTTTCAGCAGCCCAGCTGTTGCACGCTCTACGCTCTTGACAGTGATATCAGCAGTGATGTTGAGCAGCTTTTCATCAGCAGTGGTGACGAAGTGAATCTGTCTTCAGTCAGCGAAATTGAAACAGGCAGTAAAACAGAAAATGATTCTGATGAATCCCAAAGTGATGCTCGTGTTTGGGTTTCTGTTGACCCTGCTTCAAATAAACCAGCAGCAAGTCGCTTTGATTTTGTGGGGCAGCCAGGAATTAAAGTGAACGTTGACAGCCAAGAACCACTTAGTTACTTGAGGTTATTTCTTGATGATGACGTGATCAAATGAATTGTGATTGAGACGAACCGTTATGCTGAGCAGTGTCAGGTAAATGGCTGGACACTTAAGCAGTTTTCCTGTTCAAAGACATACCACACAAAAGAGGTATTTTGGCAGTATGTATAGCATTATAGTTATTATTATTATTAATTTCATATTATTATTATTTTTATTTGTATTATACTTTTTTATACACTTCTGACTTTGTACTTTTATGGTATTAGTATCATTATTATAATAATAAATAATAATAGTAATTGTTTGCATTTATATAGCGCTTTTCTCACTACTCAAAGTGCTCAGCAATTGCAGGTTAAGGGCCTTGCTGAAGGACCCAACAGAGCAGAGTCCCTTTTGGCATTTACGGGATTCGAACCGGCAACCTTCCGATTGCCAGTGCATATCCCTAGCCTCAGAGCCACCACTCCTGCCTTATGAATATTCATTTCATATTATTATTATTATTATTCATTATTATTTCTATCATTATACTTTTTACACTTCTGACTTTGTACTTTTATGGTATTAGCATCATCGTTATTATTATGAATATTCATTTCATATTATTATTATTATTATTATTCATTATTATTATTTGTATCATTATTATACTTGTTACACTTCTGACTTTGTACTTTTATGGTATTAGCATCATCATTATTATTATGAATATTCATTTCATAGTATTAATTATTATTATTATTTGTATCATTATTAAACTTTTTACACTTCTGACTGTACTTTTATGGTATTAGCATCATCATTATTATTATGAATATTCATTTCATATTATTAATTATTATTATTATTTGTATCATTATTAAACTTTTTACACTTCTAACTGTACTTTTATGGTATTAGCATCATCATTATTATTATAAATATTCATTTCATATTATTATTATTATTCATTATTATTATTTCTATCATTATTATACTTTTTACACTTCTGACTTTGTGTGTTTTGCATGTTTTACAGTAGAAAGATGAGATTTAATAAAATTTAATTTTTGAAGAAAATGTATAACGTTAAGGAGGTTAATGGAATCATCCATCCATTGTCTCCCGCTTATCCGAGGTCGGGTCGCGGGGGCAGCAGCTTGAGCAGAGATGCCCAGACTTCCCTATCCCCGGCCACTTCTTCTAGCTCTTCCGGGAGAATCCCAAGGCGTTCCCAGGCCAGTCGAGAGAATTAGTCCCTCCAACGTGTCTTGGGTCTTCCCTGGGGCCTCCTCCCGGTTGGACGTGCCCGGAACACCTTACCAGGGAGGCATCCTGATCAGATGCCCGAGCCACCTCATCTGACTCCTCACGATGCGGAGGAGCAGCGGCTCTACTCTGAGCCCCTCCCGGATGACTGAGCTTCTCACCCTATCTTTAAGGGAAAGCCCAGACACCCTGCGGAGGAAACTCATTTCAGCCGCTTGTATTCGCGATCTCGTTCTTTCGGTCACTACCCATAGTTCATGACCATAGGTGAGGGTAGGAACATAGATCGACTGGTAAATTGAGAGCTTCGCCTTGCGGCTCAGCTCCTTTTTCACCACGACAGACCGATGCAGCACCCGCATTACTGCGGATGCCGCACCGATCCGCCTGTCGATCTCACGCTCCATTCTTCTCTCACTCGTGAACAAGATCCCGAGATATTTGAACTCCTCCACTTGAGGCAGGATCTCGCTACCAACCCTGAGAGGGCACTCCACCCTTTTCCGGCTGAGGACCATGGTCTCGGATTTGGAGGTGCTGATTCTCATCCCAGCCGCTTCACACTCGGCTGCGAACCGATCCAGAGAGAGTTGAAGATCACGGCCTGATGAAGCAAACAGGACAACATCATCTGCAAAAAGCAGTGACCCAATCCTGAGCCCACCAAACCGGACCCCCTCAACGCCCTGGCTGCGCCTAGAAATAAATTAATTTATGAGTAATTGTGCAGTATTGTTTTGCGTTGCTTTGTTTTGTAATATATCTTATATTATGATACTATTCATTGTGAATGGTGCTTTATAAACTAAATTATACTAGTGGGATTGTAGTCATAAGAAACTGTACTTAGTATTTTTTTCCCTAAATTGAGCTAATTTGAGAAAATGTAAATAGGTGTGTTCATTTTCGAGCCATTGTTCAGTTCCTCTCTTCTCTTTGCTTTCACCTTTGCTGCTGCTTACACTGCTTGACTTAATGCCAGCAGGTAATTATTTGCTCCTAAGTCCTTACACAGTACAAGCGACACCACTCTAAATATTTCATCGGCTTTATGGAAAAAGAAATGGAGAGCGTGTACCGCATCAGCCGTCTGTTAACAGATTTCACACGCACCACGAGCGCTTTCAAAAAAACTCAAAGTCAAAGTTGCATGTGTCAGATTCAGAGTCTGACAAGCTGGAGGCTATTCAGTGGCTAAGTGGCCTAAATCTTGACACTTGAAAGGATTTGGTTTCAATCATCTTGTAGTGATCACTTAACACTTGTGGCTGAACCCGCCAGCAGCTTGGGATAACAAGTACCAGAATAGCTCCTCCTGCTCCTCCTCAGTCAGTGAGCTGTTCTTCATTTTAGATTTTGACCTTCACAGCACACAGTATAAAGACATTGATTACAAATTAAAAGTATTAGTACTCATTACAGTATCACACAATACAGGAAATATCAGGATCTGTGCTCCCTAATCGTTCATCTTATTTACCTAACTAAGTAACCATGTGGCCTGTCTGTGAATGTAAGGAGTTGATGTCTCTTCACTTGCTGGACCCTGGAGGTGATAATGACTGTCATGGCAGGCTTTCTCTGACACTTCATTTGAGCTCCTCTTGTTATGCGATTGAGGTTTCCCTCCATTTGTTGTGATTAGGCGTGTGGTGTCTTTAATTAATTTGTCTGTGGGAATTCCTGAATGGATTTTAGCAGTTTGCACATCTATTTTTTTCAACTAAAGTAATCTGATTTTGATGTTTATTTCATGCTAGCACTTGTCCTGAAAAAGTTGTACATTTTGTTGCAAGGCCATTTTGTCTCACCCCCATTCTGTCATGGTTGCATGACCTGTTGCTACAGCAGATTTTCCCACAACCATGCAAGTGTGTGCAACATGTGACATAATGGCCGCAGCAGTATAATGGTCGGCACGTGTGTTCCTAACTCATCTGAATTTAAAACAGTAGCATTTGGTGTGAGACTTTTGCAATTTAAACTCCTTCTGACAAATTAACTTGTTTTTGGTAAAAAGGTCCTTTATTCTATGTAGATCGATTTGATTTTAGGTTTTGTCAAAGTTCAAGTCCAGTTCAGAATGGAAAGAAATCCTTTATTGACACATATGTGGAGCTGCTCAGTACATGAAAATATATGACTGACTTACAGATGCTGGTAACATTTCTTAAATACACTGTCGATTACAGAAATACTTCGGTTTCACATCTCATGTCCTTCAACCAGGTTTGACTTCTTGACTACATTTTTGTCTCATTTCATGACCCTATTCACTAATAATAAGCACCATCTCATTCTGTGGTTGATACCTTCTGTTTCTTTTCTACAATTGTATAATGCTTTTTACTTCTTAAGAGTGAAGATTCGCCTTTGCACTGTTGGTTCTGTTTACTGAACAGCTTGCTGAGAACACACACATATGTCTTTCGTGATCGGGAGACATGATTGAAGTGTTTAAAATGATGAAGGGATTTAGTCCAGTGGATCAAGACTGTGATTTTGAAATGAGTTCATCAAGAACACGGGGACACAGTTGGAAAGTTGTTAAGGGTAAATTCACGCAAACATTAGGAAGTTTTTCTTTACACAAAGAACGACAGACACTTGAAATAAGCTACCAAGTAGTGTGGTAGACAGTAAAATGAGACTTGATGTTATTTTAGAAGAATTAAATGGATAGGACTGGCAGGCTTTGTTGGTTGAAAGGCCTGATCTCATCTAGATTGGTTTAATATTCTAATGTTCTGTGTAATGGGGGGTGATCCAAACCTAATTAAGCAGTTTCTTTATTTGAATGGTATTTTTCAGCATAAGGCTATCCATCCATCCATCTTTTTTCTTAACCCACTTAACCAGGGTAGGGTCACGGGGCAGCTGGAGCCTATCCCAGCAAGAAAAGCATCTGAGTTATATTTAATGTTTTCATCTCCAATTGTATTCAGCTCAAGTTTTAATATAGCTATAAAAGAACTGAGATTCTAAGATCTGGACTTCAAATCTTCAAAATGTAATTCGTCGTGCATTCATTTACATTCTTTTTTCAAAGTTGCCAAACTCGCCGAGCTGTCACTATTAAAGTAAGTATTATTGTTATTCTTGCTACCCTCTGTTGGAATGAGTGAGTTTGGAATGATGAGTAATTGACTATTCATCAATCCAACCACCTAGAAATATCTCTATATATCTATCTATATATATATTTAAAATCCAACTTCTGTCTGTCTGTCTGTATGCATGTATGTATGTTTTTATGAGAGAACTACTTATTGGATTTAGATAGTTTTTTTTTCTATAATTTGCTTGAACATTCCGGTTGATTTTGCCACTTTTCTCATCACGCTAAGCATCATAAGTTTGCTTGCGGTACTTATTTATTTGCGTGAAGCTGACAGAGAAGCTGCAGGCCAAGGGGAGGGGGATGCATGATGTCAGGAGTGGGGAGCCAGGAAGGGCCCTCCTCACTCACGCGCCAGCCTCCGTTTTAATCGCTCTACCTCTTGTCACGTGTTGCAGTGTACCTTGCCTCTGTTTAGCTAGCGATACCTGTTTGTTCAGAAGATATTATCATCTAGAGATTGTTAAGGACTAACGTTTGATATTTTTGACAGAGAGGTCACAGTTACGTGTGTTTTGGGGTGTAGCTGCTGATTGCCAGAGATATCACGGCCACGTGCTCTTCTCCCCACGTGGGGATGCTCTCCCATCAGAGCTGAAAATGATCAAATGCAGTGCCAACGTTTAATGTTGGAGCGTACCTACCTACCTTCCGCTTGGCCAGAATTACATTTTTTTAAATTGATTTTTAAAGTTTGTATCGTTTCACTACTATGTGGGCGGAGCCTCGGGGGACAGCTAGTAAAACACTAAAGGGTTGTGTCTGAAACTGCAGCTGAAATCACGGCATCTGTAAACCCTTCATACAGCACCCGCTTCATCAGGTAGCCTGTTCATAGACTGTCAAATAAAGGGGGTGAGGGCATGATACTCTGCAAATGTGAAACTGTGCTGGAAAGTCTTCAGGGAGTCATCTACAATTTCTGCAATTTCTAGAGATGTAATCTGAGCTATTCAGACAACAAAATCAGCAGCTATGATGAGAAGTCATGTAATTTAACCCTGTCACCACTTTTAAGACTTAATGATCACTCCTTACCATTTACAAGTTGGCCTTAGAATGGAGAGCACAGAATTACTTTTTAAAATTTTCTTTGAGCTCAAGGAAACTTGCATATTTAAAGGCTGCAAAATGACTAAATATCATTTGAGATGGATCACACTTTATCAATAGATTTAACTGTATATTATTGCTTGCAAAGAAAGTGTAAAAAATATTACAGAGCATGAAAGATCTACTTCTGTTGAAACTACTCATTAAATATATAATGATTTCCTTTTGTAGTCGCTGAACAGACTTTGACATGGTCTTCATTCACACTACTATGTTTTCATTTAAAACAGCCTTTCATCCACACTACCCCAGGGTTGGTAACCCCCGAAAATGGAGACATTTGAAAACACACTCCAGAGCCACATACTTCTCAAAATGTCAGCTCTGCATTGCAATGTGGGCTGGAGGAAACATGGGCTTTTGAAAACACACTCTGATTTGTTCATTCTGTGAGGGACGTCTGGTACGCCCTCACTGTGGAAGGAAAGGGGCAGACAGCATTCACAGGGCATTGTCTCCCCCGGAATGGTAGATGGAAGCTCCCCTGAGTTGAAGCAGCACCCTGGATTCCCATGGGGCATCATGAGAAGTGGAGTTCTTTGGTGCAGCCCTGTTAAGTTCCTTAGGTGCCACCAGGGGGTGCTGTGGGGAGTAGTGAGCCCTACTTCCTGGGGTTCCTGCCTTACCCGGAAGAATTTGGGGCAAGCTTTTGGGACACCGGAAGTACTTCAGAGATAACTTAAAAGGATTTGCCTGCCACTGCATAGAGAGAGAGAAAGAGAGAGAGGAACAAAGAGCAGAGACAACATATTTACAGAGTGCAGTATAATCTGTGCTTCTGTAACTGTGCATTGGTGCTGTGGGAAATGCATATGGGAAGTGTTTCACACGAATAAAACTCTTGTATTGGCAACTTGCATCCAGAGCCTGACTGTGTCAAGTGTTTGAGGAGCTGCAGCACCCCCTGCTGGCCAGAGTATTTATTACATAGCCCTTCTGTGATAGGAGTCTGCTGTTTATAATGTCTTCTTCACTGATTGGTCACTTTGCACAGAAGAAAGCCATATTCCAACATTGTAGATATAGAAGAGTTGCCTTCCATGGCGCTTGTTGTGTTGCTGACCTGTATCCATCTAAATTACATTTTACACAGTTTGAGTGCTGCATACATAAGAAAAAGGCAACTAATGTACTGGTTGCTACATTTTTACAATAAATCATGTGGCTGACAGCGTTACTGTCCTTTCAAGGATTTTTCCACCGATGTGTGTATGCCTAGTGAGGGTGAATGTTTACTTCATAAGCATTTTTGGTCGTTGCCGATTTAGATAATTTCATAAATGATGTGAAAATGCTAGTGTGGACTTAGCCATAGAGAATCATTGTTTCCTTGCAGCCAGTTGTAAGAGTCAGGACTTTGAAACAAAACATTCCTTAAAGTGATATGATGAGCCTCTGGGGTCTCTTTAGGGGAACTGTTCAGGAAAGTTTAATCAGTCTTGGATGACTTTGTGTGAATATCAATTGGTTTTCTTCTCTGGAAAACTGAGTGTAGAGGACTTGGGGGGAGATATGGGTTCATTCTAATAAATTAGGTGTGTTACTTTGTAAGATTATGAGTGTTTGTGGGTTTACAAACAGTAATATTTGTCCATCCAGAAAAAGTGCACCAGAATTTTTTTGTCTTGTGTTTTGTATACTAAGGCTGACAGGCAGATAGGCCTATTTAAGCATGGATTCTATTTGAGGTATCCAATTATAAAAAAATGCTAGTGGTTGGTCTGCTTGGCCAGCTCCTTTATCTTTGTTCTGCTCTGTTTTCAGCTCCAAATCGATTTTCAGGTTTGCCTTTATCCTTTTCTGTTCTTGTACTGTCTCTGATTTCAAACCATACTTTTTCTCTGACATCACCGCCTGTTTAATAAAAAATGTACACACACTCCTGTTAATCGTTTGAGTTCCTATAGCTCAGTCTGTGCTGTTACAAATCTATTAATTTTGTGGATTTTGAACTTCTGGTATTGTTGATTCTTGGATTTGTTATTTGTTCCTGTTTCTCATCATGGATGCTCATGCTGCTTGCTCCACTATTCTTCAGAGATGCATTCTTTGATCTGATACCCAGTCACCAGTGAATGGTGTGCCCTGGACTGAGTAAACTTTCACATCTGGTGGGAAATTTAATGTGGAGGGTTCAGTCTCACTCCAAATATAAGTCATGAATAGCTCAGGCTTTCACAGTCTTTGTTGAGTTTTGGTAATGTAGTTTAAGCCAGCTGCAATGTTAATTGATAGGTTGTCATATGTGAAACATTTGTGTGGCCAGTTCTGTTTTAAACAATTGCTAAAAAAAAGTGTAGATAAGCATTTAGATAAAAATGAGTTCAGCACAACCATCAAATGAAAAAATGAGATTTATCAAAGAGCAGTGTTCATTTAACTTTGAGGGCACATGTCTACATTTGCAAATGGCATCACTTTTCAATACTATGAAAGAACAAGGACTGATCTTTGTGAGCGCTTATTGTGTGTGAGAGCAGGGTGAATGTATTTTGATAGGAGACGGGCATCTTTTTTGGTTAAACTTGTTCACATTCATCACTTTCACACTTAGAAGCTATCATTCCTGGTAAAATACTAGGCTAAGACTCAAGTGTAAATGAAAGGTGGAGTCAGTACCCTGAAATAATGAACCTGGCTAATACTTAGCTCAAGAACGACTACAAATCCAGGGAACATTCACAGCTTTATTAAATAAAATTAATATATATACTCATCTACCACTGTATTAGGTTCACTTGCTGAACTGCTTGTTAACACAAATCTCTAATCAGCCAATCACAGCAACTCAATGCATGTAGGCCTGTAGACATTGTTAGGACGACCTGCTGAACTTCAAACCAAGCATCAGAATGGGGAAGAATCTATGCCACTAAGACTTACGGCAGTTCTGAAGGCAAAAGGGGGTCCAACCCGATACTAGCAAGGTGTACCTAATAAAGTGCTTGATGAGTATACTGTGATGCTGAGACAGGAATTCATCCAACAACCCTGAAGTTTAAATTTCCGTGCCATGTCCACTACACCACACTTGTATGTCAGAGATCATTAGCTATTGACAAAACAGTTTGTATGAAAACGAATATGAACAGAACCACAATATTTTGATTCACAAAAAACATTTACCAAACAAATGGTGGTTTGTCTACAGTGAAAGTCATGCCATTGACATAGGTGCCTAGCATATTGTAATTGGTTCAGTTAGACAATACAAGGTGTCATTTTACTTGATTTCTCACTACCATTGACATAAAAAGACAGGTATTTACAGTATTTCTTGTCTGGAAGTGTCCCCATGTATTAGTTCTGCATGCATTTTCCATTCACTTTGTATTTAAATAATACATGCTTTATTGTAATACTAAGATGTTGTACCGTGTTAGCCATTATAAATGTAGAGAAAAGCCAAGCAAAATGACACCTTTTATTGGCTAACTACAAAGATTACAATATGCAAGCTTTCGAGGCAACTCAGGCCCCTTCTTCAGGCAAGATGTACTTTGTAATTGTAATTGATTACATCTTGCAATGATTACATCTTGCCTGAAGAAGGGGCCTGAGTTGCCTCGAAAGCTTGCATATTGTAATCTTTGTAGTTAGCCAATAAAAGGTGTCATTTTGTTTGACTTCTCACTACATACATAATTTATTGTAATGTGATGTATTGTATGTAAATAATTTAACTAAAAATCTACTGAGAAACAAAAAATCACCGGACTCATTTTGTGTCCAATTTTGTTGAGCCTTCAGGCGCATGTTGTGTTTCATCTGGTAGGAGGATGCCCACTTTGCCAAATATGAGAACATATTGCAGATTGAAGGCCTGCCTGATGCTTCAGAGACAAAACTGAAACTTGAAGCCCTATGACAAATGGAGCAGGTGAAACTTCAGCTGTAGGAAGCAAAAAACAAGGACGGTTTCTAGGTAACGGTGGGGGGAGTGGTTTTAGGGGGCTTTCCATGCAGTGAGCTTTCCTGTTTAGAAAACACAGTCATGCGCACAGTGATGCACTGCAGTGTGACTTCACAGATCACATTTTTAAAAATCACACTACATGTCCTCAGTGATATAAGGCACTGACAGAGCTGAAAAATAAAAATATTCAGGTATATATGGAAGTGTGTGGAGTCTTCAGGGAGCACTATTCCTTTTTATTACCTCAACACAAATTGAAAACCTCCTAAAACTTTGTGAATTGAGAAATTGCAAGCAAAGCCAATTTTAGTGTCAGTTTTGCAAATCAAGACATCCCTGTTTTGCTCATCACTAGAAATCACTGCATACTAGATACATTTTGAAGAAAGAAAACATAAGCTCACATTAAATAAGATGATTGGGTGGTCTTTAGTAACAAGTATAGGTCGATAAACTCAAGTCCCTGAGCTGAGTGGAGGGCTCTCTTTAAATTCCTGACTTGGGAGTACTTCCAGCGCTTGAACAGCCTCCAGGAAGCACTTCCAGGTCAGGCAGGACTACAGCTGTCTTTGTATTGTCACTATCTGGTGGCTCCTACAGAACTTGACAGAGCAGGACCATGGGTCCAGAGCTCCCATGCTTCCCTGCAATCCTCCATAATGGGGCTTGCTGCCACGCAGTGTATAGGGGGATGCTCTGCCCATAGCAGACAGTCATCTATTGTGCTGTCCTTCCCAGTTCCCAAGTCCATCCAGGATGTCGCTCGGTGATTGTTAGGACGACAGCCACATTGTAGCTAATGTAACGTCCTTCCACATCGGGGTCCTAGCACAGAAAGGTGATATCATTATTCTCTTCCTGACATTCCGTTATCAATGCCTCCTGGCCAGGTAAGGGAGTGGGGTCCACACTGGCTGGTTCATCCCTCACATTACGTTCATTTAAAAGCTTTAAAAAATAAGTTGATTACAGCGTGCTGCCTGTTTTGTGCTAATCTCTGATTTAGGTGTTTCTTTAGAGACTGAGGTTCATGGTTCAAATGTAAGAATTGAGCTTGGGTTCCTGCAAAGATTCAGGAATTTTGTCATCCATTCCCCTGCTGTGATTTTAAGAGCAAATTTAAACTACAGTATCGGAATGTTTTTTAAAATAAGTTCCTTATTAAATTTTTTTAAACAGTTTGTTGGTTCTAACTTTGAAAATTGGATAGGAATTAAATGAAAATTAAGTTGTATGTATTGAGGTCCTTGAAAGAGAAAATAAAATGAAGAAGTAAAAGATTTGAAAGTGAAGGGGCAAAAGTTCCTAAATATAAAAGCCTGATTGTTCCTGATAAAGATAAAATGTCATCTGTATGTGACAAATATCCTGTCATGGTCACCACCACAAGTTGTTTGAAAGCCATAACATTCAGCAGGGGGGTCCCCCAATGTGACAGTGGAAACCTCAACATGTTGGAGCGTGAAGCGGAAAACAAAGCGTCACTCTCACAGTGCTAGCTTCTCAAAGTCATTACAGCTCATTGCACATGGCAAGGAAAAGCTGAGCAGTAGACATTTTGAATTTGTTTCTCTTAAGGGTGGATTCATAAATGGACAGACTGGCACTAAGACCAAAGTTCAGCACATTAAATCAAAGGGTGAAACAAACTTCAAGGTCACACTAAAGAAGCACTGCTTGAAGCCTTAGTATCAACCTTCTTTTCATCTTAGGAACTAGTCAAGAAGGGTCTTCCTACATTGGATTTTTCCTTTACAGTATATAAACAAAGTTCAGAGGCCAATTAACACACAATGTGAGCTTCAACTGCTATGACGCCACTCCAAAGCAGCACAGCAACAAAATGATGACAACCATGAGGAAATGAAAAACAAATTACAGCACAGCAGAAAACAAATCTTAAACCTTGTCACTTATGGGAATATTCTCTTCTGGAGAATAATTCTGATATGGAGACCGGAGAATTGCAGGCTAGTAAAGAAAGCATGAAAGAATGGAGAAATTGGCTACTAGTAACTGTTAATCATCTGGTGGATTATTCACGCATCACAAAAGTCTCTCTTATCATCAGACTGTGAAAAGATTAACTGCCAGGGAGACATTGCAGGCTCTGTTCTTCAGCCAATTTAATTTTTTAATTTCTTTCAACAGAGGTCTAGGCATACAAAGGCTGGCACGTTGTTCTTGTTAGACGCATTTTCAAAACGGTTCTTGGCAGCAGCCTTTGGAAGATTTTTATAGGAGAACCTTGTGGGCACCAGCAGTCGATATGACCTCAAATCTTTTATTTGTTCCTCTTGGTACGTATTTGTGTGTCTTATTTCAGAGGAGGTAAACTGTATTTGTGATAGATAGTACTTAACTTAATAATCATAATAATAATATATGTATATCTATTATATAATAGATAGCCCTACTTATAAACAATTTCTTGGAGACACTTTAACATCCCGAAAGACAAGGAAGTGAGACAAAAGGACAGCTGCTGTACAGGCTTTTAAATGATCGTTGCACAGTGCGACATGCAGATCACGCAGCATAGCAGCAGCAGCTTCTATACATGCTTTTAAATGATCGACGCTCAATGCGACATGCAGATCACGTAGCACGGCACAAGCAGCAGCTGGCTTAAAGGACAGCTGCTGTACAGGCTTTTAAATGATCGATGCGCAGCGTGATATGCAGAACATGCAGCTCAGTAGCAGCAGCTGCAAGCCAGCAGCTGATCTGTCTGCATCTCCTTAGCGTGCGTTCAGCCCTCTCCCTTCACAATGTGAGCACCAGAAACGCAAAGTGGTGAGTGTGAAGCACACCCCCTTGGGTTGGCTGGGGGGTGGGCGAGCAAAATGAATAGGGGGCAAAGCCCCTTAGTGTATATTCCCACTTTCCTACTTGTACTAAGAGAAAATTTAGCTTTGTACAAAAGTTCAAGAAATATTGAAACAAACAACTGCCCAAATTAAATACACATAAGAATTACAATAAAGAAGATAAACTTGTGACTTGGCTAAAGATAAGAGAGCAATCGCAATGAGGCACTATAAAGATGTATTGCTATAGGTATAAGGAAGCCGCAGGAGTGATTCTTGATGACCATTCAAAGGTAGTGGTTAAGGCTTTAGACTCACTTCAAACCCTAAGATTGTGGATTGGAATCCCACTACTGACATTTTGTGACCCTGAGCAAGTCACTTCACCTGCCTGTGCCCCAATTGGAAAAACAAAAGAAATGTAACCAATTATATTTCAAATTAAGTAAGTTACCTGATAATAATAATAATAATAATAATAATAATAATAATAATAATAATAATAATAATAATAATAATAAATATTTATATAGCACCTTTCCCATGCTCAATGAACTTAACACAGTCTTATAAAGAAACATCAGGTATATGTAACATTGGACACAGATGTTTCCTGAACAGAACATTAAAACAGATAGATACAGGATATACAAAGCATTAAATAGAATAAAAGACAATCAACCAGAATAAAATACTAAATTCAACACTAAAAGAAAGCCTAACAAATAACATCATTTGTAATATAACACACACACAAATTATCCTGAGCATCTGGATGGAGAGGAAGACTGAAAGAGGAAGCAGAATGTCAGGTTCAGTTAAAAGCCTTCTTGAACAGATGAGTTTTAAGTTATTTTTTTAAAAGAATGAATGGAGTCTGATGATCTAATTAATTTCGGGATGTCATTCCAAAGTCTGGGCGCTATACAGTTGAAGGCCCTGTCACCCACAGAGTGGTTGGTGTGGGGGACAACAAGATTGCCAGAATCAGAGGACTTTAGTGGGCGAACAGGAGCGAAGTAATGGAGAAGGTCACTAATGTAGTCCAGTGTGAGGACATTTAAAGCTTTGTAGGTTATTAATAGAATTTTATATTCAATTCTGTAAGACACTGGAAGTGACTTTGAATAAAAGTTATCTGGTTAATAAATAATTGGAAATGTAGTCTCATTCCCTCACATTAACAAACTTATAAATAACATACATGTGTTCCGAAACACACTAAATACAATCATTTTGGGACAGGAGCCAAAAGCACAGGGCATAAGGCAAAGTATCATTTCATTATTCACTCATGCACACAAATTTAGGATATAACAACGCAGGACATAACATAACACTTTCAAACCTGCTTGATCCAGTTCAGAATCGCAGTAACATTTGGTTCAAGTTTGGGAACCAGCTTTGGACAGGGTGTCAGTCCATCGCAAGGTACCTTATTGCACCCACCCATACTCACATTGAATTGTAGTCACCAGTGTAGGACACAAATTTCCATTCTGCCATGCTGAAATCTAAATCCTGGTTTAGCAAACTGTTGCCAGAAACTTACTGTCAGCTAAAAGTCTCAGTTTGCCTGAATGGGCCTCCTTTTGGAATGCAGCATCTGCAGCCTTATCTGATTGGGTGATCAATTCTAGACCATGTAAACGCCAGGGATATCTCTCTGTAAGGCGCAAAATGGACTTAAGTTCTGAACACAGGACCATAAATCCAGGACGAGTAACACTGATGGACAGAACTTTGCACCAGTGGTCAACCAAGAGGATGGGCTTATGCACACCCAAGAAGCCAATGACATGATGCCTATAAAAACCTTTGTAACACCCTAACTAACTTCTCTTCTCTCAGAATGCTACACCTTGACCTGGCCATAATTTGGCTGCCCATATCTGAAAGCAACATCCCTTTACTCAACAGAGGTGAACATGCTGGACTGAAAAGGTGGAACACTCATCTGTGTTGGAGTTTGGATGAGGTTGCCATTAGTCCAACCTTGCTGAGGGACAGCGAGGACAGGAGCAAGAGAAAGAGAGACCGTATGTAAACCATGTGTTCACCGTGCTGCTGACGGTCACTGACTCAACAACATTTGACTTAGCAGATGCAGCTTTGCTAGCATCTGAGGACACTTTGTGTAAAACCCTCGAAGAAAAGACTTCAGTACAGCCCACAATCAGAAGGTGCAACCAAACGTTAAAGAAAGAGACCTCCTGAACAAAGAAAGTGCAGTGAAAAATCCTTCTATGTCTCTGGAGAAAGCCAGCCAGGAAAGGAATCAAACCATAAGCATAATTTGATTCTGAGAGCTATTAACTGCAATTTAAAAGACAGGACAAAACAGCTAATGTACTATGGGATTGGTGTTAACTGTAACTAAAGATTATAATCTTGTGAAGGATGAGTTTTGGCTATTATAAGTTACTCACCCTAAATCCAAAAGGAAAGGACAAAGCGGCACCTCACACATGCAGAGAGAGAGAGAACTCGGTGTGGTGGTGGGGCAGAAGGGCGTGGTCCCTTAGTCATGACAAAGGCTAGCTGCTGAAAGCAAATGAACGGCTATTGCCAGAAATAGAAAATTCATAACCAGCTAGAGAAATTAATTTAATCTCATGAAATGAAAAATCAGGATTCATAAGTTGTGTGCCTTTTCCTATAAGACAGGAAAGGTCCTTCTAAGCCAAGAGATAGAACTGATAAGTTTCGTGCCTTTTTCTACAGGAGAGATAATGGTGACTGATCAGACATGTTTCTAAGCTTTCATTATTTTATGTTTTGTGTTGTTTGTGTCTTGTCTTTAAATATATCTATATGTTTGCATATATTCATCTCCTATTATCCTTATATTATAAATTTAATTAATTTGCTTATTTCAACAAGAGTGTCTGGGTTATTTGTGAAAGGAAGTCTTCGGCCATGTTTCGATTCACAACGGAGAATGTGAAAGTGTTAATGTAGATTTTTGCAGATTTAGAACTCTTGTTCAGAAATTGTACAGATCTCTTCATATTTCTGGCATCCCAGCTGGAATGTGAAACAGACATCCAGAACACCGTTTACTGTACCTGCATTAATTTGCCGTCTCCGGGTGGGTGTCTTATTGATGATTAATCATACAAAAATCTACACCAGTTATCACAACCTGCATGTCTTTGGGGGACGTGGGAGTAAAACTCAGATAGATGTGGCAAGAATGTGTGACCTCCACGCATACAGTTCTTATAAAAGCAGTGATATTAATAATACTTACAAGACCACCAAGCTTGAAAGATTAGCAAATGCCCGGTCTGGTATGTGGGTGATTTTGTTCAGGGCAAGAGTCATTGCTTGCAAGGAGGACAAGCTGCTTAATGCCTGAAGTGGCACTTCGGTCAGAGAGTTATCATCCAGCCAGAGGTGTCTCAAAGATACTAAGCCATCAAAGCAGTTTGGAGGCACACTGTGTATGTGGTTGGCATCCAGACGCCTGGAAGAATATAAAAAGAAAGAAAGAAAGACCAAGATTAGACCTGGGCAGCTTGGGTTTCTCTCTCGTAGACTGGGTTGGCAGCTGCTCACTCAATGAATATTTTTATTTTTAGCTTTGACTACTGCTGTAGTAAAAATTGTGACAAAAATAGAAGTGGGCCAATTAGTGGAATCGATTTAAAAGAAATAAGTGACCAAAAATAAAACTTTTTTAGGTGTGGCTGGCCGATTTTTGGCATGGCATGATTTCCAACATCTTTTCATATTTATGGAATGATCGTGCTGAAAAAACACACAGCACAGGACTTATTTTAATTTTTAAAATAAGTCCTCTTTTTGCAGTTTAAACCTGTGTGAAGGGATTTGAAGGTTGAAAAACTAAGTTGCCTACTAGATTCAATAATACATTTACATTCTAATAGCTAGTGGCTACAAGCCTGTTCAAGTTATTGCCATCTACAGCATGTGGCACTTGTGTGTGCTTGTGCCCCACTCAATACATAAGCAGCACCCAAATACGCAGTTGCAGTTGCAGATTTTTTAAAACATGAAAAGAAAACTAAGCTTTATATAGCTACTCTAAAAGTGAAGGCTTATGGGTCTGATGTACAAATACTAAATGCAGCATTACATCATGACAGGCACTGGGAGCCTTCTCCATGAACCCAGGTAAAAGCAATAGAACAAAAAAATACTTCATAAACAGGCTCTCAATCGTGCTTCAAAGATAGATAGATAGATAGATAGATAGATAGATAGATAGATAGATAGATAGATAGATAGATAGATAGATAGATAGATAGATAGATAGATAGAACTTTAATTATCCCCAGGGACAAATTTGGCTTTTTACAGAAGCAATTTCATAAATAAATACATAAATAGGCAGATAAAAGTAAGTAAATAAATAATAAATCCACACACACACTTTGGTCTGAACAAAGAAGAAACTAATAAGAAAGAAAACTTCTGACTTGACTGTCCCAGTCCATTGAGACATTAACCAGCTGTATACCTGTTATGTATAAAGGATCCCCCTTCACGTTTCTTGACACCCTTCTGCTGAATAATTCATTGCCTGAAAGTCCTCAGTGTTAGTGTGTCACAGAGAGGATGTGCAGCATTGTTCATAATGGCATTCAGTTTTGTTTTAATTCTCTCCTTTGCTATGACCTCCAGAGGGTCCAGAGTGTGTCCTATAACTGAGTCTGCCCTTTTAATTAGCTTGTTTTTTTGGTTGGCCTCTCTTGAATTGATGTTACTCTCCCAGAACAACAGGAGTAGAAAAATCACACTGACCATCACAGAGTTGTAGAAAATGGGAAGGATGTAACTTCCCACATTAATGGAATGCATTCTCCTAAGGTAGATGAGCCTACTCTTCCCTTCCATATATAGTTCCTCTGTGTTTTGAGACCAGTCTAACCTGTCATTGATGTGGACCCCCAAGTACTTGTAGGTGTGGACCACCTCTACATCTACTTTCTGAATAGGGACCAGGCATAAAGACATTTTGGTGTGGTGAAAGTCAATAACCAGCTCATTGGTTTTGCTGATGTTAATCCAATTCAGGAAGCTTATCCCTATTCACCTCAAATTTGCAATTGATGGCCAAAACCTTTTGGGTGACAGATAAACCGCTGGGCATTAATTGGTTATTCTCTTTGGCCAAACTAAGGCAGTGAGGTATGCACTAAATAGGCTCAATAGGAATAATATTGGCGCCAGTGGTGTAGAAAGCTTTTGAAGTTGGGGAGCAAGCTCAATATTGGGTTGCTCCTCTCATGCCTGGTGCAAAATGCACACATATTCCAATGAGCTAGCGTACATCAATAAGAGCTGTTATGACATCAGGGGAAGGTGTCTGATTTTTAGAACCTGCACAGTTTGGTGGAATTGCTTTCTCAAGTGTAAATCCTGAACGAGGGGGCCATATTACTATCGTCAGCACTGGTAAATTGTGATTGACAACTGACACTGTCACTTTCATCACTATCTGCACATTCAGGTCTCTATCTCATCATTATAGTTTTCATGAGCATTCATTGCTCTCTTTTCTCTGTTATTTGCACAGTCACTTTCATCATCATGGACGATATTTCTCTTTCCCCCTTTTCACTTTGGAGTTGTTGGTTGGCTTGAAGCAATTAAGGGTGTGTGAGGGGAATCAAAATTGGAGTAAGGAGTTCTCTTTCTTGCTGTTTTTGGCTCGTGTTTACCCATTTTCTTGCGAGATAGTATGTTGAGGAATAGCCTTGTGGTGATGTAATGTGTTTAAAAATCAACATTTTTTTGTCATGTTTGTGGGTCCCCCATTAGGAAGAGCTTAGGGGTGAATGCTGCCCTGCTGGATCCACCACTGATTGTCACATGTGCAGCGAAATTCCTACTTGCATGTGATAATCGACATGTAGCAATTCACCTCTCTCCGGCACCACGGTTAGTGAATATAACAACCTTACTATGTCACTTCTTCTTTCCTTACGAACTACACACTCATCTGTTTCCTGAACCTGTCTTTTAATATTCTGTACCCACTCTTTCCATTTCAAGTGAGCTGGAGCTGAACGAACCCTTAATGTAATATCACTCCATCACTGGGCCCACTCACACACACACACATACACACTCTCATTCTTACCAGAACTGTTTTAGAACATCACACCAAAGCAGTTTGTGCCTTTTTAAACTCCAGCAGGGCTCTTTTCATTTGAATGTTCGAATTGCCCCTACACCTTCGTCCACCAGGAAGCTCCATTTTCTCTTCAGTAAATTTTCAAAGACGACTTCAAAAGTGCAAAGAGGTAAGACTGAAGTTGATAGTGTAACCACTAGCTCTGGGCTTCATCCTGGTTAATGAGATCAGTTAAACTGTGCCAGGTCTTTATCGTTTGAGGGTGGGGTAACACTGATAAGGGGCTTTACTACTGTATGCAGCTGCAGCTATTAAAGAAAGTGTGTAAAACCCTTTGATAGTGCCGCCTGCCTTCATCAGAGTACAGTGTATGGCAAAACCCGTTATTATCTTTACAAGAGCAGACCGGCTTAGAGCTGAGGGAGCCATAGTAATGGAGAGGCAGATTCCTGCAGCAAACCGGCGCCCAAATCTGATAGATGAAACACGGTATAAAAGATGTTATCAAGGCTGAGTGATACACCTTTGCTCTTTTAATCAGTCTGTTTTGATGCACCACACAATAAATCAATGACGCAGTCTGGGTAGATCATGAAAAACGTACTACACATTTTAAAAATAGTTCATATAATGATGGTTGTTAAGCATTAAAAGACATACATGTCTACATGTTCCGAGCTACACCACAGACATTCATTAAAGTTAAAAAAAAAAACATTTTCACCATTGCTGGATTAGCTTCTTCTTTTAATAAGATATTATTGAAAATGATCACATCTCATTGTCACTTGGGATGTATTGTGTTGAGACGCCACTTGAGCGTTTCGTTTATTGATTTTTGTAATATGCATTCCATAATCAATATGGTGACTGATCAGGCATGAAGCATGTATGCCTACACAAAGTGGATGGTTGTCCTCTCCCACCAAAGTGAAAGACTTTTGGTGTGTCGTTTGTAACGTAGACACTTTCTCAACTTGGAAGCACATCAAGTTGCCCAGATTAACCTGAAAATCATGTCATTCTGTCTCTGCATAAGAGGATGGATCCATATACTTATGAAATATGATTTTACATTAAAGGAATAGACTCCTCCAAAATTATTTCAGATGGGATTAAGCTTTTGATTTAAAGACAGGATTCTTGACCAATGAGTGAGAAGAGGAGGAGGAGGATGATCTTCAATTCAAAAGCTCGGTCCCGTTTAAATGCACTCCACGTTTGTGCATGGCTCTGATTTTCCAAAGATAGTCATACAACAATTTATTAGCATAGCATATAAGCATAACACTAGACAAATGATATGTAGGCGATGCAAAACAACTACCCTGAGATTTTTTTTTATGTCATTTGCTGTTGTTAAGTATTGGCTCCTTTCCTATTTGAACCTGTCGTATTGTAAGCTTTGTGATTTCTGCTGAGGTTGAAAACATGAGATTAAAAGTTTCCTCTGCCATCGCTGCAAGCAACACAGGGTAAGAAACAAAAAACATTTAGGTGGAGTATTTCTTTAAGGTGCTATATAAAAATGTATCAGCATATTATGTCCTCAGAGTGCACATTTACGTGATGTGTGAAAAAGGATAACAGATGTTGTTGTGGTGTGAAATTTTGTATACAAGTTGATAAACATTTTGTATGTCTTTATCTGTAACTTAGACAAAGTAATGTAATATTAGTGCTTCATTGGTGAGAAGCTTCCATGTTTAAAGGACCCCTGAAACCCCCACTACCTTAGGACTCGGTCAGGTTAGTGAGGAGTTTTATGACAAGTTTGGGGGAATGAGAATAAAACCAGTTTGGTAAGTGATTCTCTGCAGGACTCTCTCAATCAACCCCCACAGGAAAGCCAGACTACCCAGCTGGCAAGCATCAGCTCAACAAATCATTTTGGGGGCAGGTGTTAGAAGTATTGTGTGTCCCCATTTGGTCTGAAGTATGGCTGTTTGGGATCGGTTTGAATCAGAGGCCATTGTGTAGCACGACGTCCTGTTGGTGTAAGCGTTTTGTATAAATTTGCTTTACTCCTCCCTTTCCCTCACACACCATCATGATGAAGGAGCATCTCACACACCATGGACAGAAAAAAAGACCACACTGAGAAGTACAACTTGGCAGCCATATTGAGACAGGCATGAGGCCTGTTCTTAAGAAAGCTGACTAAATATGATGACTTAACTAAAGACATTTGAAATACCTAACGTTCGTGTGATGCCTGAAACTACATATCAGCATTTATCAAGTTGTATGGTTGCCAATATTCAAATGTACTTTGCTTATTGTTATTATTTATGAATATTATTAATAATACATTATTTAAAGTGTAATTTAACTCCTGGTTTTTTACTCTCTATAATTGCCTGAGGTTATAGATATAGAAGGGAAGGTGGGAAGAAGTTATAAAGTGCAATACCTTAGAAACAGTCTATGGGATTTGAGGCATTCTGACAAAGGCTACACATTAAAGAATACAAAAGGGGAAAATTAAGTAATATAGAACTCCACCAAGACAAAACAGATATAATTAACTGGAAATAAGAGTGTAAAGGTCTTGTCACATAACACAGCTTTTCTAGCCATTTCAATCATAGCCTTCATTTACATAACCTTAACAAAGTGAAGACAGTCACATAATGTGACATACACAATGACTCACTCCACCTTGTCAGCAACTTCCTCTAATAAAATCAAACAGGTTGTGGGCAGGCTCTGTGCGTGAATGACAGCTGACGACCAAGAAGTGCACATCTGGAAGTACAGTGCATTTAATGCAGCGGTGAGGAATAAGGATGTTGTCAGCCTGTCTCATATTTTATGTACAATGACAGAACAGAAACAAGAAAAAAAGAGTGCAGAGACTGGGGCTGAATTCATCGTACCTGTAAACCCATTGTACTGCACAGTCTCTGTCAGACAAGACACTACTGACTGTAACAAAAAGAGGCCGGGACGTTTATGCTGGGAGGTCGGTGCTCTTTCGGTAAATTTAACATGCCCAGTGATTTTCAGTCCTTACAATTGACTTGGTTCAGCAACAAGATCAGCAACTACATTTGGCAAGTCTGACATACCTCAAGACTAGAAGGCGTCCTTTTGAATGTCTTGTGCTTGCTCTAATATGTTAGCTCGTAGAGGTGATTTTTTTCATTTTTTTCAAATAGTGCTGCAGCATATGTGGTGTGTGCGTGCACATGACTGGATTATTAATGGAATAACAAATCAATAGAAAAAGGGAAATATTGTGTCCTTCATGTATATAGTTGTGTTTCTTTGCATTCCTTAAACCAGGTTGCAGAGTGACCTCCATTGATAAACTGAAACAAAATTTCACATTTAGTTTTCTTCAAAGCATATTCTGGACTGTAGAAGGATTTAAGACTCTATGTGTAGATCTGAAAAGTCATGATTTGCATTCTCTTTGATTAGCTCTTCTTTTGCTCTCAGGATATATATCGACATAGTCCTTCCACTTTCTAATGCCGCTTGTTTCAATGAAGTGCTGCAGAGAGTCAGAATCGAAACCTATCCCAAATACTTTAATTACAGAGCAGGAGCCAAACTTGGATAGCATGCCTCAGCATTGCAACGGGCAACCCCACATACACTGTCTCTGAGGAAGAATCGCTCAGGAAGTCACTCGCTCACCCTGAGACATCGAATTACAAACAGCACTTTCTACCGCTCAGCTAAGCTGTGACGGAGCTTATAGCTCAAATTATCTATATGGGCCATTGGTTATTTCTCCCCTCCCTGAGCAAATCCCAGATTTTGGTGCCATTTGTCTTGACCGAGGAATTTGCTCAGGGTTTTGCATTTCATCTCTGTTGCTGATGTCTCAGGGAGGATTTGAAACAATAAAGGGAGGGGAATGATAACCTGAGTGAATTCCTCAGTTGAGCCACTTGCTCAATTAGAATCAATTTAATCTAATAGCTAAATGGTTGTAATTGTACCATTATACAGTATGTCATACTATTATACCAGTGGGCTTTGCCCCCGATCGTTTTGCTCACCCTCACCCTAAAGGGACACGTTATGCACCAGCCACTTCGTGTCTCTGCCTCTCGCATTGTGAAGAGGGGGGCTGAACGCACGCTAAGGAGATGCGGTTGCTCCTCTGAAACCTCCTTTTAAATGGTGATACAAGGGGAAACAAATACATTTTTTTTAACCTCCTCTTTGCTCAAGCAGTTGCTGGCTTGCTGCTGCTGTGCTGCGTGATCTGAATGTTGCGCAACGCTACGAACATTTAAAAGCCTGTACAGCAGCTGTCCTTTTGTCTTACTGTCTTGTCTCACAGGACGTTAGTGTCTCTGAGAAAATCATGTCTTGTCTCCTTCCAAGCCTTCCAAGATTTTTTTATATTAGAAAGAAATGTTTCAGAGAAGTAACATTATCTCTTATATATATTTCTCTTCTGGTTCGTCAATGCTTCCACTTCAAAACCGGTCCCGCCCACACGCAGCCAACATGGCATTTCTCGTTTCCTATTCGTCATCTTCCATGTCATGCACTATACTGGCCTGCTGAGTGTAATACATCCAACAAGTACTCAAGGTGCTGCCACAACAGTAAAATAGCTTTACCACTCTTCCGGGAGCCACCTGTGTCTTTACAACAGCTTCTTACACAGCAAACATCAGAAGCTAAAAATTATCGTGAACACATTCGAGAATACAACTCTTCTCTAGCATTTGCCTCCATGGGTACACAGATAACTCAACCTCCTGGCCATGGACCATACTGTTTTAAAATACATGGGCAAATTTATCACCAAATCTCTCCACTATACGCTAACACTTCTACCTCTCCAGGATACGGACAGTTGTATGTTTTTGACACAGCGCAAGCTACTTAAGTACACTTCAAAATAAAGAAAAATCTGCATACAGAGAAAATGTACTTCTCCAGCTAGATTCCATGCTCAGAACCATCAACCCCTTCGCTAAATCATACAAACGCATGCATGAAATCGCTCAGTCCAATCCAACAGCATCTGTACAATCGGTTTTCAAGGAAACCCCTAAGCAGGATTTACGATGATATAATGCCCTGACGTGTCACACCGATGTTGCAACGATTTTCGTCGGAGAAGATGGCGAAACGCCTGCCAAAAGGGACATTTGCATCTATCACATATGCAACTCCTGTAAACAGATTTCACCGCTCAATATGAATTGTGATCCTGTGGTTTACCCACTTTTATTACCCACTTTTATTCCCTTACAGAGACATTGGCTGGCACAAAGATTTACAACATGTTCCCGATAAAAGAACCGCCAAGCGAATAAGGCTTACTCAATGCCAATTTTACGCGTACAGATTAGCAATGAGGAATACATTTAGTATTTTGCACTCCAGTGGCAAACTATTCCAACAATACGTCGTAGATGCGTATGTTAAAATGAGGGCGCGCATCTCAACTATCTCAGATTACATCAACAAGATCTGTGCATCGAACTATCAGATGTGCTGCAAGTAAACGCTGAAAATAACAACGTTCATGTAGGCAAAATGATCATATTACCGTCCACATTTCCAGTAAGTCCAAGATACATGCAACAAAACTATCAGGATGTCATGGCTATAGTACGTAAATTCTGAAAGCCTGATTTATTTATCACTTTCACATGTAATCCTGCTTGGCCAGAAATTCTATATGTACACTGCGTCTTTCAAGAAGTATTTATTTCTTCTTCATTTCTGAATTCCTTTCTCACCGTTTTCCGTTCCTATTCTTACACCGCCGTATGCTACGGCGGGCGTGGGCTAGTTACTCAATATTTACCTAACTGCACTCCAACTTAGGGTTGCTTCCTGCCCTTGCACCTGCTGCTGCTTGTTTCTATGACTGCAAGTGGACTAACTGAGCTTGAGGATGAATAGATGAGTGGATGAATGAAAGGAAGTGTTCTTTTTAATATCACTTACTGTCAGGGGTCAATGTCTTGGTGGCATACCCTTCATTTAACTCATGGTAGTTTGTAACCGAGATTAATACAAAGTTTATTGCACAAAAAGGCAGTTCAATAAATAAATAAAATGATCAAACAGTTCAAAGGAATACAATTCAGGAAAATTCACAAAATAAGAGTCTGCATTACATTTAGCTCATCACAGGAGAGTACACACACCGGAAAACAGCAAGTTCACCAATACCAAAAGAGGCAACCCCCAACTAACATTACCTGGACTTCATCGTTAGACCAACATATGCCTTCTCCTATGCTCTAGCCGGCACTGCTTCTCTTTCCATTCCGGCACTCATGTAGACCCCCAAGGTGTCTCCCAAGTGTCAAAGTGACAAAGTGTAATGCTAGCAGTCTTCCTTCCACCGCCATCCCGACCTTATATCTTGCTTGTCGTATTCCCAGTGGGGCTCTGTACATCCCACCTCACGACCACGCAGACGTATTCCTGGTGGGGACCCGCTACCTCACACCCATTTGTTCACCTTCTCTCAGCGCTTGTAAACCTGCTAACAGACACAACTCTGTCTTTCCTTCTTCACTAATTGCAGTCTTTCAACCCCACCATCACACCCATCTTTATCCTTGTTCTTAACAAAATTGTCCTTTTTTCCAAAAGTTGATTCCCCCCTCTATACTGCGGTGACTGCTCTTAAAAATGATTCCGACCTCATTGCCCCTACCGACTCCTCCTGCTCTCAGCACACAGTAGATATTCAATTCTTCACTTCATCTGAAGCTGGTAGGGGTTCTGCACGTGCAGCAGAGTGGTGGCTCTGAGGCTAGGGATCTACACTGGCAATCAGAAGGTTGCCGGTTCGAATCCCGTAAATGCCAATTGAGACTCTGCTCTGTTGGGCCCTTGAGCAAGGCCCTTAACCAGAGATTTGAGTAGTGAGAAAAGTGCTATATAAATCCATCCATCCATCCATTTTCCAACCCGCTGAATCCAAACACAGGGTCACGGGGGTCTGCTGGAGCCAATCCCAGCCAACACAGGGCACAAGGCAGGAAACAATCCTGGGCAGGGTGCCAACCCACCGCAGGACACACACAAACACACCCGCACACCAAGCACACACTAGGGCCAATTTAGAATCGCCAATCCACCTAACCTGCATGTCTTTGGACTGTGGGAGGAAACCAGAGCACCCGGAGGAAACCCACGCAGACACGGGGAGAACATGCAAACTCCACGCAGGGCGGACCCGGGAATCGAACCCAGGTCCCCAGATCTCCCAACTGCGAGGCAGCAGCGCTACCCACTGCGCCACCGTGCCGCCCGCTATATAAATGCAAAGAGTTATTATTATTATTATCTAAAAATCACGTTGAGGTCCCGTGGCGAGCCTGGTCTCTCCACACAAATGTGTTGATGCTTGTACAAAATGTTTTAATTGTCAATTAGTCACAAGCAAGCAACAGTAGTGTAAAGATGCAGCAGCACGTACTCTAAGGTGTGGTAGAATGGCAGCACTGAGGCTAGTGCTACTGCCTCACAGCACCACGGACCGGGGCTCAGTTTGCCTGTAGCTGGCAGCTTCTGCCCTTATCAAAGTGAGTTTTCTTTGGATGGGTTAGTTTCTTGACAAACTCCAAGGACATTTGCAACTTTAAAGCTATTTAATGGTTGTAACATTCTGTCCAAGGTTGGTTCCAGGATAGGCTGCGCCTCCTTGTGACGCTGCTATTGCTTCTCGGTTAAGAGTTTATCAGCATTTTATAAGGTAGGTTTTGTTTTGTTCACTGTAAAGCAGACCATCATATAAAATTTGAGGCCGACTACTTCAATAGCACACTTCAATACACCGTTCCTCACGTACTGTACTGTAAGTCACCCCGTAATCTTAGTTATAAAAGAGTCAAGCTGAACAAAAAGCAGTTTATTTACTGTTTGTACGTGATCTATGTATGAGTATCGGTCCAATTTTAAACCACCAGCTGAGGTTTTCAAACACATCTTGTAATGTATTCTTATCAATTGTACCTGATAACACATCCAAGACAAACAGCCTTTTGTTGATTAAAGCTGCCTAACACTTGCTTTATCTGTGTTATCTCCTAGATAACTCCATTTTACTTTCCCACATGATGTTTTTATGCAGTATTTTACTCCTTCTGCTTATGTGGGGAAATCTTTATGGGTTTACTTTGAATTATTCCAAGGTATTGAACATGGAGTAGCTAAATGCGGCCAGGCTGTTTTCAGGGATTATATTGCCGTAAATTGGCAAGGAAAACTGGAAGTGGCATTGACTGGTCCTTCCCAAAATAAATCAAGATTAGGTGTACAAATAGCCATCCGAAAATACAACAAACAGGGCCCTTCTCAATTTCATACAGTGTTGATGCGTGAAGGTAAAAGTGATAAAATAGAAAGAAAGGAATAAGCAAGGTCCAAGTGTCACGGGAGCAGAGCTCAATGGTGGGATGGTCAGCTGGTTTTATGTTGTTATTGGGGACAAATTTATCTTTTATACTTTGAACCACTTTTATTATGATATCTGAGCTCAAAATGAGGGTTTTAAAAAGAGTAACTAAAATAAGAAACATGTCATAAACAAACCATGCAGCACCACCTTAATTAGCACCTCAGGGCTGAATTCGGAGTCCCTCCGCAGATTGCAGTTTGGGCTCATATGGATGTGCCACCTCAGACTTAAGACATCTTGTTGTTGCAAAGTGAATTTTACTGTTAAAGCAAGTGTTTATGACAAACAAAATGGCAATAACATTGAGTATTATTACAAAAAAATCTGCTAATATGCCCCCTTTCAAAATAAATGAAATCACAGACTGTTAAACTTACTACAGGAAAGAAGCACTTTGTCTATATGAATAAATTTGCAATCTCCGTGTTTGCTTAATGTCCATTCCTGTTGGTCCAACTTAAAAATATACACGGCATATCAAGGAAAGGGGCTTATAATGGACACAAATACTGGTGCCGACATGGGGCCTATAGTGCAACCCTCAAAAACTTTTAAAACTCCAAAACATCCTTTTTAAGTTAGTTTCTCTGTTCTGCAATAGCATGCACAATGACATTTACCATCAGTTCCCAAAACTGCATGCAAAACTGTAGGAAAATCAGCTGTTTTAGTCACTACTTCATATTATTTTGTGTTGTTATATTATAAGTGGGTTTAGAAAATGGATGGATGGGTTGATATCATAAATATCATGCAACCTGCACTTCAGAACAGGTAATCCACCTGAAGTTAAGTGTGTTCAGGCCCGGCTAGTACTTAGGTGGAATCCTATCTAGGAGAAGTGTGTTGGTCCCAATGCTCCAGTGCTGTGACAGGGACATTGTGCTATAGAATTGGTGCCTTCATTTGAATGAGATGTAAAACTGAGGTACTGACTCTGTGGGGTCATAAAAGATTCCTGGGCCTCCTTCAAAAAGAGTAGAAGGTTTCCTGATATATTGGATAAATTGCCGACCTGGTCCAGTCACTCTGACCACCTAATTATCCCCTGTCCCTGACTGGCTATCTCACTCACCCCTTCACCACCTAATAGCTAATGTGTCATGGGTATACATGGTGCAATAATGGTTGATGTTGGATCATCCAGATGAATGCCACATATTGGTGGTGTTTGAACTGGCTCCTCACTGTCTATGTGAAGCACTTTGAGTAGGTTAGAAAGCATACTGTATAAATGTTATTAATTAGTATTATTTTGTGTTGGTCTGCATCATGTTGGTAAAATGCGCAGATTGGACTTTAATTGTAGGTAAAAATAATAAATGAACTGATGACACTCCATTATTATGAGAGCAAAGCCCTACAGTTTTGAAAAGCCATGTTGTTGTACATTTGCTTAACATTTTTAAGTGTGATAGAGATAAGCCACATATTTAGAATGTGGTAGAAGTAGAATGACTGGGGACATCATTAATAACTGAAATAAAATTTTAAATTTCTTGATGGTAAACATTAAGTCAATTTTATGATGAGGCCCTTATAATTAAGTCTTTGATGCCAAGGCAATGAATGAATGAATCTACTAGCATTACCAAATGATGGCGCTGGTGATGTCTCCTGTAATAATAAAGAGACGTGCAGTCATAGCCGTGATCTCCAACTCCTCAACTACTGTAGATGGTTTCATGAATTAAATTATTCAACAAGCCATCCAGAATCTGTTTTTGAAACCACAGTAAACTACATAGCAACCACAAAAAAAAGGCTTGCCATGGGACTGCAATGTGATTTTTAGCCATGATTTTATTGAAGTGCGTATTGTGCTGTAGGTGCAGAGCCTCTACCAGTGTCAGATAAAGTGAGTAATTAAATAATTGCTGTGTGCTGGTAAGAAAAATAAAAACATGAATGCATCCATTCTCACAAGGAGTTACTACAGGTATCCAATTCAGTCTAGTCATACACAAAATGGACAAATTCTTGACTTGGGAGAACAGAGAGATTCATAGAGATGTAGTGTAAACGAGCAATGGGAAAGTAGCATTTCAGCCAGCGAAGACAAAAGGGTCAACATAGTAAAAAAAACAAGCTCTAACGCATCATACAAATATACTTGGGCAAGGCCTGCGTACTAGTATAGTGCCTTTCACATCTATCTATCTATCTATCTATCTATCTATCTATCTATCTATCTATCTATCTATCTATCTATCTATCTATCTATCTATCTATCTATCTATCTATCTATCTATCTATCTATCTATCTATCTATCTACATTATATATTGCCTTTCACATCTATCTATCTATTATATAGTGCCTTTCACATCTATCTATCTATCTATCTATCTATCTATCTATCTATCTATCTATCTATCTATCTATCTATCTATCTATCTATCTACATTATATAGTGCCTTTCACGTCTATCTATCTATCTATCTATCTATCTACATTATATAGTGCCTTTCACATCTATCTATCTATCTATCTATCTATCTATCTATCTATCTATCTATCTATCTATCTATCTATCTATCTATCTATCTATCTACATTATATAGTGCCTTTCACGTCTATCTATCTATCTATCTATCTATCTATCTATCTATCTATCTATCTATCTATCTATCTATCTATCTATCTATCTATCTATCTATCTATCTATCTACATTATATAGTGCCTTTCACGTCTATCTATCTATCTATCTATCTACATTATATAGTGCCTTTCACATCTATCTATCTATCTATCTACATTATATAGTGCCTTTCACGTCTATCTATCTATCTATCTATCTATCTATCTATCTATCTATCTATCTATCTATCTATCTATCTATCTATCTATCTATCTATCTATCTATCTATCTATCTATCTATCTATCTATCTATCTATCTATCTATCTAAGCTCCTTTCACATCGTATGTCTCTAAATAGTATTTGCAGTAATCCTCAGTAAGCATTCTGCTCTAATTTTAAGAACAGCTTCACAGCTGGCAGCACAGTCTCCTTGCCCACATTTACTCCTCTGGCTAGAGAAAGGGTGACACAATGAAAGAAGAGGGAAGACTTGTCTTCCTATGAGTCTCATTTAGAACAACCACAATCTAAAACCAAGAGTGAGAATGCAGAGTTTCAAATTTCACATTTTAAAACACGGGAGACTCTTGGGGCATAGTTTGTAGCCGAATCATTAATCAGAGCACTTGGATTTTGGAGTGACTTTGGAAGACCGGTGTGTGGCATCAGTGATGAGGCAACTCGGCATCAGTGCCTGGGAGAAACCACGTAAAAGCATTGGAGAATGAGCTAGATATGGGCTCTTGTGCGAATAATGCAAAAATCATTAAATAAAAAAAAGGACGATTGCCAATGGATCCAGTTGCAAGGTCAAACCACCCTTGACCTGTAGGTCTCAATAACCTGCCAGAATTACAAGAGCCCCTTTTATCTGTCTCTTTATAAAAGGTTGAGTGAGAGAGCCACAGGGAGCTGCCTGTCAGCCCCTAAAGGGTGTTGGACAGAGGTTGATCTTCAATTAAAGGTGTAATTTTGGACTTAAAACAGATCAGTGTAACATTCACATTTCTTAGAGTCTGAATAAACAAAAAGAAAGTAGCCATTAACTTGAACTAAACGGTATGTGTCGGTATGAGGGCTTATGACGACATGCAGCCGATTTCACAGAACTGATCCTCATTGCTCATATGGAAATGAGCAGGCCAGATGTGGCTCATTAAATAATAAAGGAAGTTGTGCTTTCTGAATTCACTGAAAATGACTTCCAGCTCCCAGTAAATAATGGGATGGCATGCCTGGATTTATTACTGGATCCTGACACTGTAAGACGTATTGGCATCATAATGCCAAACAATTATATACTTTTTTGACTATTCATGCACACACTTGTGTTACTCTAATCCAGTCCTGTCCTTCGACTTGTTTGTAAATAATTTAATGGCTGCTTTAGGCCACCACTTTGTCTATTGTGTGTAGCTGACTCTCCTTGAAGGGATTGCTGGTACAGTGCCACAGGCAGCATCTAGCCCACCTTTGGAGGTTTTACCAAAAGTGAAACATTGTAGTGAAAACAGATCTCTGTAATGTGATCTAAATTACAAATTAAAAACACAAAATAATTGCATAAGTATGTCCCTTCATTATTTAGTACATGCTCCTTTGTCAGCCATGACAGCCTTGAGTCTGTGTGTACAGGTCTCTTCTCTCTATCAGCTTTGCACATCTGGACACTTCCATTATTCCTCATACTTCATTTCAGAACTACTCCAGCTTGGTCTGGTTTGCCTGTTGATCATGAGTGAACAGCTTTTTCAAATTCTCATATGGATTGAAATCTGGACTGACATGGCCACTCCAGGACATTGACATTGTTGTTTTTAAGCCATTACTGTGTAACTTTGGCTTTACGTTTGAAGTCATTGTCTTAACAGTAGACAAATCTTCTCCCAAGACACAGGTTTCTCGCAGACAGCATCAAGTTTTCCTCCAGGATTTCCTTGTATTTTGCTGCATTCATTTTACCCTCTCAAGTCTTCCAAGTCCTACTGCAATGAAGCATCCCTACAGCATAACGTTGCCACCACCATGATTCATGGTGGGGATGGTGTGCTTTTAATAATATGTAGTGTTTGGCTTAAACCAAGCATTGATGGTCAAAACCCTCAATTTTGGTCTCATTAGACCCTAGAACCCTTTTCCAGCTAACCTTACAGTCTTCCATGTGTCTTCTACCTAGATGTCATTTGCATTTTTTCCCTTTGTCACTATCCCATAAAATTGTGAATGGCGAAGCACAGTTGCTGTCTACACACTCATTCCAATCTCGGTCACTGTAGCTTGTATCTCCTTCAGAATTCTAATAGGTGTCTGGGTGGCCTCCCTCACTAGTCATCCTCTTGCACAATCAATATCTTATTGTGGACAGCCTCCTCGGCAGATTTACAGATTCCATTTCTTCATGATTGATTTAACTGGACATTCAGTGACTTGAATATTGTCTTGTCTCCATCCCCTGACTGGTGCTTTCAATCACATTTTCTTGGAATTGCTTGGACTGTTCTTATGTGGTCATTGTGTAGGTTAGGTCACCATACTGACTCATCATAAGTTAGATCTTCAAGGTACATGGGCCTTTAGACCAAAATCAGTTGAAACCTCTGACAGGTGATCTTCATTAACCCAATGATGGACCTTCTAAAACTAATTGGTTACCCCAGTGATGATTTAGGGGTGTCATATGAAAGGGGATGTGACCAATTTCTTTGTGTTTTATATTTGTTAAGCCAAATTATATCTAATGTGATTCAACAATTCTTCTTCATCATCATTTCCCATTTCGATACGAGGTCGATGTGCTTGATCAACCTTCTCCATACCGCTCAGTCCTACACCTCCTCACCAGTCAAGCCCTTTTCCTTCAGATCTTCTTTTCTTTATCCTACTATGATTCAATGCTATATAACAATAAAATCTCCATGGGTGTGAATACTTTTTATAGGCACTGCAACAATCCTGATTCTGGGTTAGTCTGAAATTCATGAGAAAGAATTTGTAAACATTTGAATGTAAATAGTGACTTCTACTATTCATAAGCTTTTTATACATTTCTGCAGCTGCCTTCAAGGTTAGTGGAAGGAAATGAATGAGGCAGTCATTATATTGGAAGTTCCCCCCACAGTGCTTTATCTAGACGGTGCAGTTCTTGATACGTTTGCCCATTTGTACCCCAAGCTTTCTCCATCACACTTTACTGTCCAGTTCCTCAATGTCAGCAGGTCCACGCTGCAGCTGTGCCACGGTGCGTTCATTTAAGGTACATTGCAGGTCATGTCGTGATGGTGAAAGTTTCTTTAAAGCATTGTAGACTCAGTCAGGAACAGACTTGCTAAATGACTGGATAATCATTCAAAGCAGTTTGCTAAAGTGAAATGCAGTGAATAGCGTCACCTGCCCGCTGACCGTATGTGTAATGCAAGCAGATGTACGGAGAATTTATGGTACTTTCTCAAACTTTTCTGACATTTCTCATTTTATTAATTAAAGGCAGTACGGCGACTTACAGGGAGGTCTGCACATTCTTTAGTGGCATGGTAGTAATTTCCATCTGTTTTGTTGTTGATATTTGATTTATGAACATTGGTTTTTTAGCATAATAGAAGGAGCACAGCTCAGCAAATCTATGGTGCAGTGTGCTAAGTAAATGCAAAACAACTATAGTAAATCATAAACCATTGCACTGAATAAAATTGTTTATGATGGCTTTGCTGCAAACAGATAAATTATATTCTGTTCTTCATGGATCATGCACTGCAGGGTACGCCAAATAAAATAAAGGGACCTGTCACCCACACTCACAGTGATACGGGGCTAATTAAAGTAACTCATGAAGACACAGGGAGAACATGCAGCTTGACTGGACACAGAATTCATTGGATCTGTGAGGCAGCTGCTCTGTGCCATCGTGACACCTATGCAATAAATATAGTGCCCTCCATAATGTTTGGGACAAAGACACATTTTTCCTTCATTTAATCCTCTACTCCACAGTTTAAAATTACAAGTCAAACAATTCAGACGTGATTAACAGACTTTCATTTGCATACATTTGGGTTATAGCATGTAGAAATGACAGAAGAGTTCATCCACCTGAAGCTAAGCATATTCAGGTCTGGATAGTACTTGGATGGGAGACCACCTAGGAAAAGCTTGGGTTGCTGCTGGAAAAGATTTTGGTGAGGCCAGCAGAGGTCGCTTACCCTGTGTGTGGATCCCAATGCCCCAGTGCAGTGATGGGCTGTAAAAAATGGTGCCGTCCTTCGGATGAGATGTAAAACAAAGGTCCAGGTCTCTGTGGTCATGAAAGATCCCTGGGCATAAAGACCAGGGTGTATCTCAAATGTCCAGGCTAAATTGCCCTCTGTGGCCCAGTCATTCTGGCCCCCTAATCATCTAATTGGCCAGCTCTCTGTCTTACCAATTCCTCACCTAACTGCTAATGTGTGGTGAGCATCCTGGCACAAAATGGATGCCGTCAAAACATCCAGGTGGATGCTGCACATTAGTAGTGGCTGAAGTGGCTCTCCACTCACTATTAAAAGTGCTTTGAGTAATGAAAGCCGATAAGCAGACAACAACCTGTGCATGTAACAGGGTGATCGTTCATGGCATGTGTGCTTATGTAGTGGGAAAAGACATATCTCTCTATTATAAAAGAAAATCTTGAGCTGAGACGAGACTATTGTCAAGAGATTTTTTCAAGTCCTGTGCCTCCTCTCAACCATTTCAGGTAACGGCCCACGCCCACGGTCCTCTCACCTCTCATTTGTGTGAATACTTTTGTCAGACAAAGTTCCTGCGGTCTCAGCTCTTATACATTTTTATGTTTTCCTCACTTTAAGTTCCTAATAAAAGAAGACGTATTATGTCCAAATCTTATTGAAGACTTTCATCCCGAAGAGTTATCAACAGAAGAAATGAGTACACAGGCAATCCTAGCACCAAGAAACGATGAAGTCAAACGAATTAACGCGAAAATTGTCGATCGGTTACACTGTAAATTGGTTAAATGTATATCAATACACTGTACTGAAACAGATGGTGGTGATGGTGCAGAAGATGAAAACATCAACTTACAATATCCTGAATAATATGTACAACCATTAACACCGTCTGGTCTTCCACCGGCCGAATTACTGTTGAAAGAAGGATGTATCGTAATGTTATTGTGTAATTTATGTCTGAGTGATGGTCTATGCAATAGGAGAAGATTAGTTGTACTCAAAATTGTTTGAACAATTCTGACATATAAAATTTTAACAGGCGACAAGAAAGATAATGTAGTACATCTTCCACAGATAACATTAGACACCAAAGGAGATCTTGATATGCCATTCGTATTAAAATGTTTACAGTTTCCCATTAGAATAGCTTTTGCTTTGACAATTAAGAAATCACAAGAACAAACATGTGAAAAAGTTGGTTTATTTATTAGAGAGAAAGAAAAGATATTCACTCACGGGCAGTTATACGTTGCGTTGTCATGATGTAAGTCTAAACATGGAATCAAAATTCAATGCGATATTGACAAAAAGTTAATTCCAAATATTGTTTTTACTGAAGTTTTACAGTAAAAGTGTAAGTTTAAGAAGTATTTGCATGTTAATTTCAAAGCCAAACAGAATGAAAACATGTAACGCAATGAATATCTCTAACATAATATGAAACATAATTTTCTTTCAATTTATTAAATTTTACTATTTTTTAACTATGGTTAATTACTCACTGTAATGTAGAATAGTTAGGTGTATTACGCATACGTAACGTAAGTTACATATAAGTCCCATGAAAATAACAATCTGTTTAAATCGTACATCCGCATCCCCATACGTGAAGTGGCTAGTGTGTAGTGCCCTCCCAGGGGGTTGGCAAGCAAAGCGAGCAGGAGGCAAAGCCCCCTAGTCATTAAAAATTTATGAAAGTGGAGATGTGGATTTCTGCTTGAAGGTGTACATTTGATTAAACAGGGATTTAGTCTTCCTACTTTAAGATGTAAATTTCTTACAGTGGAGGTTTGATCTTCTTCCTTTAATTAAATTTTGTGTAACCTGTGGTGCCCCCCCATATCCATTTAATGGGAATGGCACTGATTGAGATGCTAAGGGACTCAATGTCTGGACCAAACAACAAATGGCCTATCAAATCATCTTCCCATTTCCCGTTTAAACAGTGATTAACTGAATGTTAAAGTTTCTTTTTACAGAGCCAAAGGAAAGAAGGTGAATAGGGAAGCAGAGTGTGGATGCTAAGTGACAAGAAGGGTAAGGGCGCTATATCTGTTGGAAAGATCTGTCTGTGCAGCTTTGAGACCGGATACCACTCTTGAGGATCAATCTACAGAAACATGATACTCACACCACCAAAGAGCCTCGTCCCCTCAACATACATCTAATCTTTAACACTCTCACATTACTTCAGACCTGATATTCCACAAAGGAGATGTCTGCCGGCTGGAGCCACGCCTGGCGAGAAATCCAAAGAAATTTAACGGCTATTGTGTAGCAAAGAAAGTTCGTTTTGTCAGAGGTTGTCTAACACACTGCCAAAAAGCTTCTCACAGTTTGAAAAATGCATCCAGGCTATTGTTCTCCACACCACAACAGATTCAGGACACAACCAAAAAAAGATAGGCTCAGGTGATCTTCATTGAAAAGCAGGAGACGAGGCATCACTGGGACTAGTGAAATGGCAGAGAGGAAATGAGCATAAAGGAATCGAGCCCACTGTGAAATGACCTCACCCGAGCACACAAACGAATCAAGTGTCACCACCTTGTCCTTAGAGACAGTGTAGCCAAATAGTTTAAAGAATACACTATAAACATTTACATTATTAGCTTGATTGTTATTTAATATCCAAAATGAATTACAAATCTCACGTGCTTTTCTAAAGGTGAGTGACGTCACAGTCGCATGGGGAGTCCGCAGTTCTAAGAGGTGCACACAACGAGCTGAGCCTCCTGGGGTCTCACTGCATTGACATTGTCATACGTGTGCTCTGGGGTTATTTTGGGTTTTGAATCACCAGGGATCACTTCCTGTTATTTATTCTTAAACTGAATAAGTATTGAGAAAGTTATTTTTAGTTCATTACTTATTTTCTTTAATCCCATGACAGCAACGGTTGGGGTCAGTTATGTCAATGGACGCGATGTATAAATGGAACTGCAGATTCATTCTAATAAGGTAATGAGGTAATTTGGTAATTTAGCAGTTGTTTTTGTTTGTTTTTAACTTTGTCTTTATTTTTTTTTAACCATCTTCTCCCCTTGTGTCTTTGGATTTTGTTTTTTTTAAATAATTTGATAAATCTGTTTCTTTTCTTAATTAGTTTAATTGGTTAATTCTTGCCTGCATAATGTTTTCATATTATTCCATGTAATAATCCTCCAAATATTAAGACCAAAAGATAAAATAATAATAACAATAATAACAGTAAAATATTTTCATGGGCAACATTACAATAAGAACTTTAAAGCAACACCAACAAAAAAAAAAACAACCAAAGTGTAGTGTAGTAGCATTGCGGTTAGGGCTGCTGCTACGCGGCTCTAGGGGGCTTTGTTCAAATTCCTGTCCTGTGCTGTGTGGGCTCGTCTTCAGATATTCTAGTTCTCCACCTACACCCCAAAGATGTATAATTTATATTAATTGGTAACTCCACGTTGAGAGTTTTATTCTGCATGACTAAAGCCCCGAAAAAAGCAAATACGTTGCTGTTCAGACTGATAGGTGAGGTGGAAGTAGTAGTTCTCTTCATCTGCCTAAAACAACACCTCATTATAAACATACAAGTTTTATACGTTTATTTTTAAAGACGAATGTATCTCAAGTTTTTGTGCTATGGGTGGGAGTTGTCAGTTCTAAGATTGCTGCTGTGTAGGATTGGGCCAAAATCTTTGAGAATATGTCTTTAACAATCCGTCTCATTCTCGCCTCCAGTTCTGGTGACCCATTTTCCATCTGCAGCACTTATCTTTTTATCCATTTGATGTCCATTACCCCTCTGCCACTAGTCACTGGACACCACTTTGAGATGGCAGTCTAACATGGGAGGCTTTCTTCCCTCAGAGCATTTACTGTCTACAACAAAGATCCCCATATGCCAAGCTGTCACATGCTTTGGAAAAGCTTGAGGAAGATGTCGAAGAATCCGTATCCTTAACAATAAAAAGCCTGTTCACCTGCCCTTTCTCGCTTTCTTAGGGGGAAACTCTGCATGTATTTTAAAAGAAAAGAAAATGCAAGAGAATGCAATCCCACCACCCTGAAAGGTAATCTGCACAGGACCGTCTTATCTCTGCTCCCGTGTTCTTTTCTGTCCTGCTTCGTTTGAATGATCAAAGCCAAGCTCGCATTGCACCCCATCCATTTCAGCCCTTTTGCTCTCCATTCCTCCTCCTTCTCGTTCTCCTCCAGCACCTTATCCTCCTGTTTGCTACCCACCTGCCTCATATGATAATTAAAAGGCTGGTCTACTGTAAGCAAAGCGATAAAATGACAAAGAAATGAGTGATATGCTGATAGCAAGGAAAAAAAAAATCTGGCAGTGAGTGGGCCACAGACTGTCAGCTCATCCATTCAACTCCTCCCTGAAAGGGCAATGTCTCCAGTTTCGCTGGCGGCATCTTACAGTAAGATACTCACAGAGACTGAAGATTGCGCAGATTGCGGAGGGCCTCGCTGGGGACCTGCCTCAGTTGATTGTTCTGGAGCATTCTGTAAAAGAAAAGAAAGAGGAAAAAAAATAAAAGGTTGAGAAAAGTGAGATGGCTGGGATGAGCTGGGGTCTGCAAATTCTGATTCAGTTTACTTCTCTGTGTATATATATATATATATAGTTGTGGAAAATTAAAAAGAAATAACCAGCAGGAATGTATTATGGCAAAGATGGAAGGCACATAATATTGTGATCACTGTAATGGTTCAGGTTAGCTCTACTCTACACTTCCATAGTTACTACCTTTTGAACCCAGAACTGTTAATAATGTACACGAGGATGACCCGGGCAAATAAGGACACACTCATTCAGCAAGGGGTTGGTGCAAAGTGTTCAATGCTTTTATTAAAAATAGAAAACAAACAAACAAAAAAGAAAAACAATGTGTTTAAAACTACAGTGCCTCTTCTTCTTCTTTCAGCTGATCCCATTTAGGGGTCACCACAGTGGATCATCCATTTCCATCTGTCCCTGTCTTTTAGGTCATTTTCTGCCACACCAACTGCCTTTAAGTCCTCCTTCACCACATCCATACACATCTCTTTGGCCTTCCTCTTTTCCTCTAACCTGGTGGTTCCATCCTCAACCTTCTTCTCCTGATGTAGCCCTCATCTTTCCTCTGCATGTACCCAAACCATCTAAGTCTAGCCTCTCTCACTTTGTCACCAAACTGTCGTACCTGTGTTGTCCCTCTAATATACTCATTCCTAATCCTGTTTACCCTTGTTACTTAGCATCTTCAATTCTGCCACTTCCAGCTCTGTTTTATCATCATGTACTACTGTCTCCAAACCATACAACATAGCTGGTCTCACGACTGGTTTATAGACCTTCCCTTTGACTTCTGCAGTTACTCTTCAATCACAAATCACTCCTGCCACTCTTCTTCGCCCAGTCCACCTTCTCTGCACTCCCTTTGTCACCTCTCTGCTACACGCTCTGTTGCTTTGGACTGTTGAATCCAAGTATTTAAATTTGTCTACCTTCATCACGTCTTCTCCTTACAGTCACACCCTTCCGCCACCAACTATCTGACTCGCACACATGTACTCCATCTTACTCCTACTGACTGTCATTTTCTTTCTCCCCAGTGTGTACCTCCACCTCTCCAGGTTTACATCAACCTACTGTCTACTCTCTCTACAGATCAAAGTGTCATCAGCAAACATCATAGTCCATGGAAACTCTGGTCTGACCTCAGCTGTCAACCTGTCCATCACCACTGCAAATAAGAATGGACTCAGAGCTGATTCTTGATGTAATCTCACTCTCACCTTGAACCAGACTGTCGTTTCTACTATGCACCTCACCATAGTCACACTGTCCTCATATGCATCCTGTACCACCATCACATACATTTCAAATTCTTTCGACTTCTTCATAGAGTACCATAACTCCTCTCTTGGCACCTGTTACACGCTTTCCCTAAATCCACAAACATGCAATGCAATTCCTTCTGACCTTCTCAGTATGCAAACATCGCATCCGTAGTACTCTTCCCTGGAATGAAACCATATTACTGCTCACAGATCATCACCTCTTATCTCATCCTAGCATCCATCATTCTTTCCAATATCTTGGTGTGGCTAATCAACTTTAAACCCCTGTAGTTATTGCAGCTCTGCACATCTCCCTTATTCTTGAAAACTAGTTCTAATAGTCTTCTCCACTCTTCAGGCATCTTCTTGCTTTTCCAGATTTTGTTAAACTCTACTGTCATCTCACCTAAACATCTTCATGCCTTTATACTGGTATATCGTCTGGGCCAACTGCTTTTCCACTTTCATACTCCCCATAGCTTCCCTTATGTCACCTTTTCTGATCCCCAGGATTTCGTGATTTACTATCTCCACTTTATCCAACCTGCACTCTCTTTCATTTTCTATATTCATAAATCCATCAAAATACTCTGTCCAGCTATTCAACGCAACACAGTGTCAATCCTTTATAAATAAATAATCCATAAAAACAGGACAGCAAGTGGACATTAAAAATGTCCAATAAATGTATTCCATGAAATTCCAGCCATATTCCAGCCGTATTCCAACCATAAATCTGGAGACTGGATTCGACATCTCTTACATCTCCATTAACTTTTTCCTCTTGCTTGGATGAGATTGAGGCCTGGATGTCCAAAAACTTCCTCAAGCTGAACAGCACCAAAACTGAAGCTTTTTTAATTGGCACCCCCATCAACTTCATTCCTCCCCAATCAACTTCAATCCTTCATTACCCTTTCCCCTTCTGTTACAAATCTGGGTGTCAAGTTAGACTCCCATCTGTCATTTGATACATATGTCCATCACTTTTGTAAAATTGCATTCCTTCATCTCCAAAACATAGCCAAATTCCGTCCCTACCTCTCCGTCTGTGATGCTGAAAAGCTGGTTCATGCCTTTGTCTCATCCAGACTGGACTATTGTAATGCACTCATCAGGATTCCCAGCAAGAGCCTTCAAAAGCTCCAACAAATTCAAAATAGTGCTACAAGAATCCTGATGAGGGTGCAGAGATATGAACACATTTCACAAATCCTTCGATCACTTCATTGGCTCCCTATCCATCTCCGCATCGAATACAAACTGTTTGTTTACTCACCAGTGTATGCATGGAAATGCTCCACAATATCTTAAGGAACTCCTTATACTACAATCCACTACAAGAAACCTCCGTTTTACAAATATCCACCGCCTTTGCCCCCCTGTGACCAAACTTCATACAATGGGTGACCGAGCCTTTGCAGCCGCTGCTCCACGGCTCTGGAATGCCCTACCAGAGAGCCTGAGAACACAGCAGATTATGGGCTGTTTTAAAAAACAGCTAAAGACTTTCCTGTTTAGGAAATCTTATTAACAAGAATATTATAATTATTGTTGTTTTATCTCTGTTTTTATCTTGCTTTGCTTTTGTTTAAACTTTTAACGTTGCACTTTGAGATTTACTGCTAATGTAAAGTGCCCCTATAAATAAAATGCATTATTAATATTATTATTATTATAAATCCCATGCAGCATCTATCCTTTACAAAATCCATGAGCTCCAGTGTCTCCTTCCTTAAAATTGATGTCTCCTCCGCTTACCCCAGACGGGACCTCAGGAGCCAGAAGGGATGTCTACAAACAGGTGCAGTTAACCCTAACACGGTTCTGGTCCCCTACCAGTCCCAGGCTCTCAGCAGGGTTTCCCACTGAGCCTTGCTCCTCCAACTCTCACTGCCACTCCTTGGCCTTACGCAAAAGCCCCACTGGAGTTATTGGAGACTCCTGCTCCCCAGAATCACTCAGCAGGAGTGATCCATGCTCTTCAAGCACCGGCCATGCTCTTCTATTGAGACCATCTTCCTGACCGCCTGCTTCCATTTCATCACACGGCTCATCCTCAATCCTGTCCCTTTCTCTCATTAGTGTCTGTTCCTTCTTTTAATTGCTTTTTTCCCCCTTTCTCTACCATACGCTCTCCCTTTATAAGGCCAATTGGGTGTGGGTGCTGTCCTCCCCCTGCTCCGAGAAGAGAATGAAGCACTTGATTGACCCGCTCAGATTTGCAAGCTCACATGTGTACCTGCACCCCCTTGGAGCTTGCATGCTTCAGGCCTCGCAATTATTTATTTAACATTGCGCTGCCCCACAGACCGCTTATCACAGTCACACCACTGCTGTCATTTGGTGAAATCCACAACATAACTGAAACAGTCGTTTGTGTTACCACATGCTGTACAGTCCTCTGTGAAATTTTCTCCATGTCCAATTTATTTGTGCAATTAATGGAGTTTGAGCTGGGTCATTTAGTAGCTCTTCACGAAGTAGCATGGTCCTTCACATTTAAGTGTGCAATGAATTAGACAGCAGTGGGTAGTGCTGCTGCCTCGTAGTAAAGAGACCTGGGTTCGCTTCCCGGGTCCTCCCTGGGTGGAGTTTGTATGTTCTCCCCGTGTCTGCATGGGTTTCCTCACACAGTCCAAAGACATGCAGGTTAGGTGCATTGGCGATTCTAAACTGTCCGTAGTGTGTGCGTGTTTGTGTGTGCCCTGTGGTGGGCTGGCGCCCGGCCTGGGGTTTGTTTCCTGCATTACGCCCTGTGTTGGCTGGGATTGGCTCCAGCAGACCCCTGTGACCCTGTAGTTAGCATATAGTGGGTTGGATAATGGATGGATGGATGCATCTGTTCTGTGTGCTGATGGAAAAATTGTCAGAATTGGCTAAAAGCAGACCCTGGGAAAAACATTAAAAGAAGAGTCAAAAATTGTTCTGACAGTCATTAACTTTGTGGGGGTACAAAAATAGATAAACAGTAACTTGCTCTCTTTCCCTTCTTCCAAACTCCAATCTTCCCCCATTTTTCCCTATCTTCCCCCATCTTGCCCACCCAAGTGAGTTTAGACCACACTTTACAGAGTCCAGGCCCCTGAGACAGGGCACACCCAAAACAGAAACAGACCGCCCAGCAGAGGTACAGTAAGGATTAAGTTGAGACATCTTATAATAGTACAGTCCAGATTCAATAAATCTAGAGTAAGACGTTAAAACAGGCAACCAAGCTGTTTTCTACAAATGGAATAGATATTATATAGTGTTTCTATACACTTTATGTTTTGATTGTTCCCCTTATGTAGTGTTACCAAAAGCAACTGGAATTAAAGTAGTTTCATACACTTATAAAGTGTATATATATATTTTTTTTGTTCTTTATTTTGCCTTATACAATTTCTTGTATTAGGAATTTGGTAGTTTTCACATACCCCTTGGGGTCAGAGCGCAGGGTCAGCCATTGTACAGCGCCCCTGGAGCAATTACAGGTTAAGGGCCTTGCTCAAGGGCCCAGCAGAGCAGTGGCCTTTATGGCAGTGACAGGGATTCGAACCGGCAACCTTTGGGATACCAGCACAGATCCTTAGCCTCAGAGCCACTACTCCGCCTATATGTATGTATAAATGTGAGTGTATAAATACATGCAATTTTTTTCTAATATTCTAAAGTGCATATAAAAGTACAAACCCCCATAAACTCTTGTGTTAAATCTACTGCCACTTTCAATTACTTAATGGTTTCAGATATCAAAGTATTTATTTGTTTGTTTAAGAAGCAAAACACATCCCAGTTGAATGACAGTAACATAGAAGGGCAAATGCAATAATATTTTCTGCAGACAATCCATGAAACTCAGCAGTGAACCTCCCACCCAAACCAACAAATTACAGAGTGGAGGAAAAGGCAGAAAAACTAAAAACCTATTCACTTTCCCCCTCGCTTCCAACAACCCTATGTAAGACTGCAATATTTAAAAATGTAGTGTGCAAACAAAAAAAAAAAAAAACAGAGGATAGGTAAGGAAAAATGAGGGGAGATGGATTTGTAAAAAAACAAGAAGGAAACCGGTGTATGAATAAAGGGTTTACTTACAGCACTTTGAGATTGAAGAGGCCAGAGAATGTTCCTGGGGGGATGTGTGTCAAGTCATTTCCTGCAAGACGCCTGGAGGGGACAAAAAATGTTAAACCTTTGTTAAAACTGTGAAACGAAGGAAGCCAAAGACGTAAGGAAGAACTAAAGAAAATTATGATAAAGCAAATAAACAGCCAGCCCACCCCCGTTCCAGCAGGCCCATCTTCTTTCTTTCTCCTGTCACTGAGTCCCATTATGCTGATAAAGTGAATGAAGTGTGCTGTAGGCAGGAAATGAAGGTGTTGACTGAAAACCTCACTGACTTGGTCTTAAATGTGACTGCAGTTTTATTACCTAAACATCGAGGAGATGCTGTGACATGCAAAGTCAAATCATTGCTTAATGCCTGAAGGAGATTTCTTATACTCAAACACATACTAAAAAGTTGATAACATTTTCAGTTACAACAACTTGGGGGATGTGTTTACAGATAAACAGGGTCGTGTTTCAGGCCAATCAATTTTCACTTTCCATTGCAACTGTCAACATTCTTTCATGTAGGATTAACTGTAATTTACATTTCACTTTTACACATATTGTCACGCTGTGACGCAAGATGACTGCATTTCTAGTGAGAAAATGCAAAAAAAAAAAAATTACCCTAGGTTCTTGTCTATAAGCCGGACTCATGTATAAGCCGGAGACCAAAAATCATACGAATTTTTAAAATAAAATCGTATCATAGATAAGCCGGACTCATGGATAAGCCGAACGTACTATAACCTATAACTAATAGAAGGGAGGGAGGTCAGTGGTCTCACTCGCACCCATTTAATTTCTTTAAGGGGGGAGAGAGTGTGAGATATTGGCATCTCTCTCACTCCCCGCATGGCGCGGTTGGAGCGGCCGGAGCGCGTTCTTTCTGCTCTGGGCGTCGCCGAGTCAACACGAGCGCGTAGCGGTCATTTAAATTGTGATTTTATATGTAAGCATATTTAAATATATATCGCGGATTTTTTGCTGGTTCGCGGATTTCTGCCGACAATGGGTCTTTTAATTTCTGGTACATGCTTCCTCAGTTGGTTTGCCCAGTTGATTTCATACAAGGGACGCTATTGGCAGATGGCTGAGAAGCTACCCAACTTACTTTTCTCTCTCTCTTGCGCTGACTATCTGTGATCCTGACGTATGGGGATTGAGCAGGGGGGCTGTTCGCACACCTAGACGATACGGACGCTCGTCTAAAAATGCTGAAAGATTATCTTCACGTTGCTATCTTTTGTAAAGCTGATTCCTGAAAAGACATGCTGCACGGTGCTTCGCATACTTAAAAGCTCGAAGGGCACGTATTGATTTTTGACTGAAAAACAAACTCTGTCTCTCTCTCTCTCTCTCTTCCTGCTCCTGACGGAGGGGGTGTGAGCTGCCGCCTTCAACAGCTTTGTGCCGCGGTGCTTCGCATACTTAAAAGCCAAACAGACATATTGATTTGTTTGCTTCACTCCTTTGAAGAGGAAGATATGTTTGCATTCTTTTAATTGTGAGACGGAACTGTCGTCTCTCTCTTGTCATGGAGCACAGTTTAAACTTTTGAAAAAGAGACAAATGTTTGTTTGCAGTGTTTGAATAACGTTCCTGTCTCTCTACAACCTCCTGTGTTTCTGCGCAAATCTGTGACCCAAACATGACAATATAAAAATAACCATATAAACATATGGTTTCTACTTCGCGGATTTTCTTATTTCGCGGGTGGCTCTGGAACGCAACCCCCGCGATGGATGTATAAGCCGGACTTATGTATAAGCCGATATTCTATTTTTTCATTTTCACAACTTTTTTCCTTAGATAAGCCGCGGCTTATAGACAAGAACTTAGGGTACACAAATATGACCTGCAGAGAAGAAAACCATGTCAGGTAAGCTCACCTGAATAAAGAAGTACTTCCAGGAGCTGCAATCTCTGCTTTGTCTCAGGGCAGGGAAGTGAGACTCACAGCAATTGCTGCCTGAAAAGACTCAATATGGGTTGTCTGCAGTCTTTCTTTTTTTATAGTCAGTATTGTGAGCCACAAGAGAGACCTGTTCATGCTTAGGGCCCACAGCACTTGCAAGGCAAGAACAAGCCCTGGACAGGATGACAGTCCATTGGACGGCCCACTCACACACATATTAATGCGTACAGAGAGTCAACTTGGAATCACCAGTCAACCTAATATGCTTGTCTTTGTGGATGCTGGACAAAGCGAGAACATTTAGCTTCCTCAAAGACAACGGCTAAGCATGGGATTCAAACCCAGGACACTGGGTCCATGTCCCAGCGCATATGAGTATATTGTAATGGCACTGACAAGTTGCATCAGTCTTGAGATGAGTCATCAACAGTATGAGTGGACATGCCATTATGCAGATGAGACCCCAGCAGCAGTGGACCCTACAAAAAAGGCAATCCTGCCACAGTTGCACTATCTCCAACTAGTACGACTAAACAAGACATCCATCTATAAAGACAATGAGCTACCTAAAAGAGAGATGTACAAGAGCAAGAATCCATTAAAGTGGTGCCAGCAAATACTGGCAGGCACTGGCACGAAGATGCAATATATTCATTTATACCACCATTACTGTTAATAATTTCCAAGTTACAAAATTCATACTTTGTTGTGCATTTATTATCATTAGGACATTTGATAACAAATCTGAGTATAAATAATGGTGCTCTTCCATACCTATGAAAATCGACCTTTATAATACCTCATTGTGTCTTTAGTCAAGTCAAATGTTTTCTTCTTGTAATGCTTGTGTGTGGTGGATGTTGTCTGTTATAAAAGTTCTATATTTCTTCAGTTTATGCAAAAATTAACTTTCCCTTTGGGACAAATAGAGTATTCAGCAGAAGTGTGTCAGGAAACGTGATGGGGGCTCCTTTATACCAACAGCAATACGCCCGCATAATGCTTCAATGGACTGGGACAGCCAAGTCTTATTAGTTTCTTTTTTGTTCAGACCAAAGTGTGTATGCATTTATTTATTATTTACTTACTTTTATCTACTTATTTATGTATTATATATTTATATATATGAAATTCAATTATTATATGTTATATGAATTATACTAGGGGGCTTTGCCCCCTGCTTGCTACGTTCTAGCCTCTTTGTGGTTCTGCAGCTTGCATACGGGAATGCGGATGTACAATTTACTAACTATTTTACATTACAGTGAGTAATTAACCATATTAAAAAATAGTAAAATGTAATAATTTGAAAGTAAATTATGTTTCATGTTGCGTTAGAGTTATTCGTTGCGTAATACGATTTCGTTCTGTTTGGCTTTGAAATTAACATGCCAAAACTTTTTAAAATTACACTTTTACTGTAAAACTTCAGTAAAAACTATTTTTTTAAATTAAATTTTCATCAATATCGCATTGAATTTTGATTCTGTGTTTGGACTTTCATTGTGATTATGCAACGTATAACTCCCTGTGATTGAATTTCATTTCTTTATATCTATTAAATAAAACGACTTTTCCAATGTTTGGCTCTGAGATTTGTAAATTGTCTTTGCAAAAGCTATTTTAACGGGAAACTGTTAACATTTTAATACGAATGGCATATCAAGATCTCCTTTGTTGTCTAATGTTATTCGCGGAAGATGTACTACATTACCTTTCTTGGATCCTTCTTTCAACAGTAATTCTTGCGGAGGAAGACCGGACGGTGTGTAACAGATCAACATTTTTGGTGTTAATTCGTTTGACTTCATCATTTCTCATTTTTACTGTTGATGAAATTCTTCAATAAGATTTGGACATAATACGTCTTCTTTAATTGGGAATTTAAAGTGAGGAAAACGTTAAAATTTATAAGAGCTGAGAGAGCAAGAACTGTGTCTGTCAAAAGCATTCACACGAATGAGAGGTGAGAGGACCGTGTGCGTGGTTCAGTATGGTTGAGAGGAGGGTGTGACTTGAAAACATTTCATGGCCAAAGTCTTGCCTCACGGGACTTGAAAAAATCTTCCAAAAAGTCTTGTCCCATCACAGGATTTTTTTATATAATAGAGAGATATGTTAAATGCTATATATTATTTTATATTACAGACCAAAGTGTGTGTGTGCATTTATTTATTTAGCTTCTTTTATCTACCTGTTTATTTATTAAAGTGCTTCTGTAAAAAGCCAAATTTCTCCATGGATCTATCTATCTATCTCTCTATCTATCTCTCTCTCCCTACTTTACTTTTCTGTATTGGATAGGTCTGAGAATTTCTTAGTTTATACTTCATGGAGTACTATGACAATTCTTTCTTTCTTTCTTTCTTTCTTTCTTTCTTTCTTTCTTTCTTTCTTTCTTTCTTTCTTTCTTTCTTTCTTTCTTTCTTTCTTTCTTTCTGAAGAGAATCACAGATTGCTCAATAGTCATTTCCAGATCATGAATATCGCAGCTGTATTTGATTGTTCTAACATATTTGTCACATGGGTGCTACAAACAGCCATCCTGAGATATGTTTAGTGTCAGAAATCAAAATCCAAAGTCTGATGAATTTTAAATAAGGAGAGAAAGCAGCTGCTGGCTCTGAGTTAGAAGGGCGGTTAATTCTTTGAAAACATTGCCTTTACCACAGGAAATGTAAAAGAGATGCTGTCTTCTGTTTCTGCAAGCTGAGTAAATTTGCTGTGCTATTTAATTATGTAATTAGTCATCTTACTATAGAGACAGCTTTTTGCAGTGTTTGACAAGAACCTCTAAAAACGGTTCCATATGGCCGAGGCGCTCTGCAGTGCTCCACACCTGCCTCACTTTATTACCACATGCTAGAAATGCCATTGCACTGATATATTCTGAGGCTATACTAGAAATATTTCTGCGACTCTCCTTTATTACTTACACAACTATATTTGCTATTTCTTGAAAAGCCACCTCCTGAAGCAATGCACATGTCACTGATCCTTATTTCCAGTATGCCGCTTAATATGCTGTTTCTGTTCGCAATCAGAGTTTCACTGTAATAAAACCAGATTGTTCTACATACCGATAAAGCAAAATTGTTTCTTTCTCTATTGAGGTTTTTGTAAAAGTCCCTATTTCATATCACATGGTTAAAAACAATCTACCAACAACTTATTTGCAACTGTTTAACATAAAATCATATTATGATAATGGCACCGTGGTCATTTTCACAAGGGCTGCGGATGCCAGATCCCTTGGGATCAAAGGCTGCCTACTGGCACTGTAGTACAGAAAGTACTGTTGCTGCCCGTCAGCTTCCAGAGTCTGCTTTTAACATTTGGTCCCTTTTTGTGTGACGTTGGCGTCCCCCACGATTGCGTGGATTTTCGACTGGCTATGCTGCTTTTCCCTCCTCAGACTAATAGACGTGTGCCTTCATTTGACTGGCATCTCTAAATGGGTGCATTGTGGGTGTTCAAGTTATATCATTAGAGGCTTAAACAAAACTAGGTTAGACTGCTGCATAAATTTTTTATCTGTTTTATTTAAGTTGTGCATTTATTTATTTTTGGTGTTTTATTCTATTTCACTATTTATCCTTTGTAATTTTCCATCCATCCATTATCCAACCCGCTATATCCTAATTACAGGGTCACTGGGGTCTGCTGGAGCCAATCCCAGCCACCACAGGGCGCAAGGCAGGAAACAAACCCCAGGCAGGGCGCCAACCCACCGCAGCCTTTGTAATTTTTTTTCTTGTAAAGCACTTTGAGCTACACTCTGTATCTTGTATGGAAATGTTCTGTAGAAATATGTTTTTTCCTGATAAAAGATAAGTTTGGTATATTAAGTCCAAGTTATTTCTTTAAAATCGAGGTATATATTAATTTCCACCTGAAAATGTGTTCTAAAGTGAAGTATTTTTTATACTTTTTTAAAAATACATAGCCCATCGTTACATTTTATAATGGAGGTAATTGGGTGATGTACAGGTTAACAGATTAGACAGGAGTCCCCGTTGACTATGATGTTTGCTGATGACATTGTGATCTGTAGCGACAGCAGGGAGCAGGTTGAGGAGACCCTGGAGAGGTGGAGATATGCTCTAGAGAGGAGAGGAATAAAGGTCAGTAGGAACAAAACAGAATACATGTGTGTAAATGAGAGGGAGGTCAGTGGAATGGTGAGGATGCAAGGAGAAGAGTTGGCGAAGGTGGAGGAGTTTAAATATTTGGGATCAACAGTACAGAGTGATGGGGATTGTGTAAGAGAGGTGAAAAAGAGAGTGCAGGCAGGGTGGAATGGGTGGAGAAGAGTGTCAGGAGTGATTTGTGACAGACGGGTATCAGCAAGAGTGAAAGGGAAGGTCTACGGGACGGTAGTGAGACCAGTTATGTTATATGGGCTTGAGATGGTGGCACTGACTAGAAAGCAGGAGACAGAGCTGGAGGAGGCAGAGTTAAAGATGTTAAGATTTGCATTGGGTGTGACGAGGATGGACAGGATTAGAAATGAGGCCATTAGAGGGTCAGCTCAAGTTGGACGGTTGGGAGACAAAGTCAGAGAGGCAAGATTGCGTTAGTTTGGACATGTGCAGAGGAGAGATGCTGGGTATATTGGGAGAAGGATGATAAGGATAGAGCTGCCAGGGAAGAAGAAAAGAGGAGGCCTAAGCGAAAGTTTATGGATGCGATGAGAGAGGACATGCAGGTGATAGGTGTAACAGAACAAGATGCAGAGGGCAGAAAGATATGGAAGAAGATGATCCGCTGTGGCAACCCCTAAGGGGAGCAGCCAGAAGAAGAAGAAGAAGAAGAGGAGGAGATGGGGTCCAAACATGAAAACAAAAGTCCTGCCAAATACATCTAAAGTAAAGGTTTTAGTTTAAGGAAACACATCTTCCACGTTTCTGAAGCATGCTTGTGACATCGAAAGTAAACTGGATGTGATACATTTTATCACATATTCTTGGTACTATTTTCTTGAGCTAAGGATACATTTTCCATTTGCTTGTTTGCTTGCAATGGCCGTCATGGGTGCTATTCTGAGATTTACCCCGCACACATCCTCAGTTCTCCAGAACTCCATAGCATCTGGCTACATATTATTCTACATTTCTCTCTGCAGTTTTGCTTCTCCAATGGTTATATTCTGTCATGGATTGTAGCAAATGATGATCTGCACAAATGTGTGGCAAGCGTCTGATACAGTGGCAGAGCAGTCAGTGTGTCCTGAAATCATTTAATTTGATTACACCTCTGATGTGATTCAAAATGTGTGCCAGCCAAGGGTGCACAAGTGTGCTCAAACAATATTTTTTTCTTATGCCATGTGTATTCAAATATTTCTTCCGAGGCAGTGCTGGCACACAAACTGAGTCACACATAGCCACGGTTACTGAATGACAGATGAGTATTCAAATCACATGATCTTAAAGGGCACCTACTTTTCTACTATTACATTTGGTGTTATTATTTTATAGAGCCTCCAGGGTAAGCGTGGCATATAATGGTGAATCATAAGAGTTTCATTGTATATTCCGCACACATAACAATAAATCTGAACTGATTATACATTTCTTATACATTTCTATTATGCATTTCTATAAAAGCCTTAGATTTTTAAAGAGCCAAGGCTACATGCACGCCAATACTAAGTTCACAGGGAAGATCAGCCCTCAGAGTTATGCACTTTTCGTGGTTTCTAAATTGTTCGCACGTAAAAAAAAAATACTGAGAAAATGAAAAGGCAGCTTATATGATAGAGCCAAACCAAATTGAAGCGCCACAAAACAATGATCAAAGTTTATAGTGCATGCTGAGAATACGGCAATAAAAGAACTGAAGACAACAGTTTTTGAGTGAGTAAACATAATTAGTAAGCTTTACTGTTTCTTCCGGATAGGTTGGTACTCAAGCCCATAATGTGATGAGGTAGCTGTGATTTATGATTTATAGCAGTTTTAAATCAACTTTTATTTGTTATTATTAGCGAAAGACTGTGCGTGATTGTAAGTGTGACATTTTTTCAGTGATTATTATCTTGTCGTCTACCTGAGGAGCGAGGAAGAAATTTACTGGTGCCGATTTTTAAGAATGAAGGGGATGTGCAGAGCTGTAGTAACTACAGGGGGATAAAATTGATGAGCCACAGCATGAAGGTATGGGAAAGAGTAGTGGAAGCTAGGTTAAGAAGTGAGGTGATGATTAGTGAGCAGCAGTATGGTTTCATGCCAAGAAAGAGCACCACTGAGGCGATGTTAACTCTGAGGGTGTTGATGGAGAAATATAGAGAAGGCCAGAAGGAGTTGCATTGTGTCTTTGTGGACCTGGAGAAAGCATATGACAGGGTGCCTCGAGAGGAGCTGTGGTATCGTATGAGGGTGTCGGGAGTGGCAGAGAAGTACGTAGGAGTTGTACAGGATATGTACGAGGGAAGTGTGACAGTGGTGAAGTCTGCGGTAGAGGTGGTAGAGTTAAAGATGTTAAGATTTGCATTGGGTGTGACAAAGATGGATAGGATTAGAAATGAGTACATTAGAGGGTCATCTCAGGTTGGACGGTTGGGAGACAAAGTCAGAGAGGTGAGATTGTGGTGGTTTGGATATGTGCAGAGGAGAGATGCTGAGTATATTGGGAAAAGGATGTTAAAGATAAAGCTGCCAGGCAAGAGGAAAAGAGGAAGGCCTAAGAGAAGGTTTATGGATGTGGTGAGAGAGGACATGCAGGTGATGGGTGTAACAGAACAAGATGCAGAGGACAGAAAGATATGGAAGAAGATGATCTGCTGTGGCAACCCCTAACGGGAGCAGCCGAAAGAAGAAGAAGAAAGTATATCTTGTTGTCTACAAAACAGAGACAGTAGTTCACACCTGGGCATCAAAATTCAATATCAATAACGTCACTTGGAGATGACTTTTTAAAGTGACACTGCACCCCTGGGGCTGAGAGATTACCATGGAGGAAGACGGTCAGAAGTGAAGCATACAGTTGGTTTCTGTTTAAAGTGGCTGAATCTCACAAAAATATTTTGCTTTTTGCTTTTTCCTCTTTCTAAAGCAAACCCTGTTTTGCAATAAGTTTGCAATCTCAACACATTGATCAATACTTGATAACAATGGACATATTTGGTACGCCATTTACATGTGAGTGTCCCGCTTTGGGCCAGCTACCTTACCAATACTAGCCCTTGCATTGTGCCTAATGTCAAAATAGATGGCAACTCTTTGGGGTCCTGAAATAGTAAATCGTGTCTGTCTGATAATATACCACAAAGAAGCATAGGCACATGGAACAAGTGCTCAAGTTGTGAGGGGAACAGCAGAGACGTTCACTTGATGTTATTTTGGGGAAATTAGATGAGAACTTGTTGGGTTGAATGGCTGTTCTTGTCACAATTGTTCTAATGAGAGCAAACAAATGGAGCCTCAGATCATAACAGATAGTCAAGGCACTGTAAATTATCATGGTCATCATCACCCACCAATAAAATGGTTGTCACAAGAATTTGCTTACCTTAATCTTGTAACATGATGGAGAAATTCCTTTCAATGAAGGCCAACTGTCATTGGGGTCTAAATTTCACAGTCGCATGCCCAAAACAATTACACTAACCAACTCAACAATTCTGTGTATCTTTTTTTTTGGTGTTAATCATACATATTGACCAACTGCCTTGGCTCAGGCAGATAGTAGTGATTTCACTGTACCTCATACTAATTTTCCTTTCCTCACATTTCAAGGTATCAGGGAAACCCGTCTGTTTATCTACAAATGTAGTCCACAGCAGCAGTCTTCACATTTCCCTGGTCTGTGAATGTTGTGAGAGTAAATGTACAAGGTTATGCTGACAGACAGCATTGGTGTCATACTAAATCAAACAAAGGGTGGTGTCACTAGTGTTGATGGCTTGTGTGCATCTGGCTCATAGTGACTTCATGATGCGCATTTTGCCAGGATGCTGTTGTCAGGCTTGGTTGTGGGGTTTTAATGGCTCATTTGTGGAGATGTTAAATGCTAACTTGAATAACAATCCACACATGGAGGGAGTTGCATTAATTTACGGTGCACTTGTATACGTGATCAGGATGCAAGAGTTCTGTCCTGGATCAACTTACACTCCGGGCTGCTTCTTAAAAGGTGGGCACATGGTTTGGGTTTGTTAGTTGGGAAGATGACTGACAGCGAAAGGACCTGCTAGGACCAAGATAGATAGCCTAGGGTGCTTGCAAACTATTGTATGAAAAAAATGAATGGATGTCAAAGGAAAAGAGCTGCAGAGAGTAGTTTCTCGGGGCTGATGAGTTGGTTAGAGTACCTTAAAAGATTATTATTATCTCTCTATTATAAAAAAAAAATCTTGGAAGTGAGACTAGGTAGATGAGACGAGATGAGGAATTTGATGTCCCACGAGAGACACTTTAACTTGACATTGTGACAGATAGGGGGCGCTATCGCTCTCTTGAACCCTCGGATCAGACGCCAGACACCAGATAAAAGTCCAATAATTGACTTTATTATAATAATAATGTGCACCAAGCACCCTCCACTCCAAAATACTCATAAACAAACAATAACAATAACCAATAATCAATCCTCCACTCCCAGACGCATTCCCACCCTTCCTCCCGACTCAGCTCACCCGTCTGGGATCTCTCACAGTCTTTTATAGTCCTTGACCCAGAAGTGCTTCTGATCCCTCAGTCCATGTGACTTCCCAGCACTTCCGGGTCAGGTGAAAACTCCTCTTCTTCATCCTGGAAGTATGTCATTCCCTCTTTCGCTGTGACTAAGACGTACTTCCGGGTTATAGGGAACATACAAGTCCTTATGCCTCCCTGCAGCGTCCTTTGGCGGTCCCCATGGTATCCATGGTAACTCCAATGTCCATAATTCCCTGCTGGAATTCGGGGCACCTCCATGCTGCAGGGATGGCTCCATCTGGTGGCCTCGGGATATTGGCCGGGATGAATGGCCGGCCATATCCCACAACATCTAACATAGCAGATGTTGGAATGCTATTGTCACACATGCTTCATGTGCTCCCAGCTCTTAAAATCAATGACAAGCAACAAGCAGACCACGCAGCTCACCAGCAGCAGCAAGCCAGCAGATGATCCGACTGCTACTCCTTAGCATGTGTTCAGTCAAACCCCGCTTCACAACGTGAGTGTCAGAGACGCGAAGTGGCAAAAGGACAGCTGCTGTACAGGCTTTTAAATGATCAACACTCAGCGCAATAAGCAGAATACGCAGCTCACCAGCAGCAGCAGCAACAAGCCAGCAGATGATCCAATCGCTTCTCCTTAGCACACGTTCAGCCGCACCCCCTTCACAACATGAGGCGTCCTGCGAGAAAGAGATTTAACCATGCCCGGGAGCCGGAAATAAAGGGCAAGTACAGAACAGTTTTTACAAAAGTTTTAAAGTAAAAGTGTAAATAATGCATATGTAACAATTCCCATGAAAAGAACAATCTCTTTAAATTGTATATCTGGTAAACCAAACCCGGAGTTGGACGAGTGAAGCAATCATGGTGGGGAGCCCCCTAGTTATTATTATTGTTATTATTACAATCCCTCCTCTCAGCCTTCTGCATTATGCTGGTTCATTTGCCAGAGGTCAACCATACCTCTCAGGCTTTGAATTTAGCTTGTTGTTCAGCTGAGGACTTGACAAAGGTTGTGCCGAGGAGTGCCATCTTCTGGATCTCTTTTGCGCTGACTCTACACACTGGACACACAGGAGTTTGTCCAGCTGCTCTTAGAATCCAGTCTTAATGGTTCCCAGTGAGCCTGTGACTACTGAAGCTACTCTTGTCCTTGTGTTCCACTTTAATGTGAAAGTCTTTATATTTGATAATCTTCTCTGCCTTTTTGCTCAGGATGGTGTTGTCATCTGGGATCACGACATCAATGAAGGTGCATGACTTGCTCTTCTATCTATCTATCTATCTATCTATCTATCTATCTATCTATCTATCTATCTATCTATCTATCTATCTATCTATCTATCTATCTATCTATCTATCTATCTATCTATCATTATTAATAATGAAAATTATATTTTTTATTATTACTGGTTTCCAGGATTGGCACTCCAGCCACTGTAAAAAACCTCTCACTGTTCCGGTGTGGTGCTGAGGTGTCACCCGCTGTACTCAGGTCTCAATCCAGCTGGTCCCTCGTGTGGTGGGTGCAGCAATGTGCTATCAGCTCATGCTCCCATCCTTCTCCTCCTCTGTGCAATATGTGTTTGGTTGAATGTAATTCTTGAATTAGTTATTGTTTAAGGTTTAAGGACGCTATGTCACTGTTTTAATTGATTCCTTACTTACTGCTGCACACGTTTACCAATTTTGCATACCATATGCTGTTCTCAATTATGAATTGTGCAGTAAAAGCACGTATTTCTGTATTAGCTTGTCTTTTGCTTCCCTCTCTTATTGTCCTGTTAGTTCTCAGTCCCAACCATATACTCTCATACCTTCAGTTAAAGAACATGGGATTTGACAAATGGATTAGAGCATCATAAAAACTTAAATGGATCCAAAAAGTAATAAAGTTAGCACATTTCAAATGTAACAGCATATTATCATGCCTAAATGGTTATATCATATGAAACAATATGGAGGAAATTCTAACAATGCAACAGAGCCCAGTGGAAATTAAACATCGCTCTGGGGTCTCATGTCTTCACACTGCGTGCTAGTAATCCATCTTAACAAACATTTAAATCATGCCTGCCTTCATTAGAAGAGGTGGAAAAACTGGCTGGACGTGACCTAGAATGTGTCATCAGGCTCACACTTAACAAAAAGGTAGACTACAGCACCTTGGAATTATGTGCACTGTGAAGTATGCTTTACCAAATGACACATTCAGCCTGTGTCACTTTAGCGACCCCGAGTTTATTGCTTCAGAAAACTGATTGCGAGTTGGTGTTCACTCTACGTGATGCTTCATCAAACTTAGGGTTAAATGATGACTGCATTTCCTTCACAAATCTGAATTCATCCAATGTGCTCAAAATCCAGAAAATGTCATTTAGCACTGAGAGGTGCTGTTTGGTACTAAAGGCCTTGATAAAATCGCCCAGATACCTGTCACCAACATCTGTACAGTGGTATCTGCACTCGCTGGCTGTGTGGCATCAGTTCCGCTAGGGACTGCAAAGCACTGCACAGTGTGCTGATGATGGCTCAGAATATCCCTGGCACAGAGCTGCCTTCTCTTTAGGACATATTGTATATAACACATGCTTCATTCATTGTCATTTTTTTGTCTGTTGCTGGTATGGTGTTACTGTTTTGAGTCAGTGGGAGACAATTTAATTGTCCTGTACGCACGTGACAATAAACTCTCAACACGAACTACAGTTATTTCTTTCATGAATCTGAGAATTTCTCTAATCTCACAAAGTAAGAAAATTAATCTGAATGATTATTTGCCCTATGGGGTAGTGCTCAATATGAAAGGTGACTTATGAAATCACAAGATCACCCAATCTGTCTTTGCCACTTATTTGGTACTTGAATCCGAGTGCAGCTATTTGCTCACACAACAGAGAAGTTAATATTGCACTGTGGGTTAGTGTGCGGCATGAAGAGCGGTTTATGAAGTTACCGGGTCACCCGATTCGCTCATGTCTCTCATCTCTCTATTATGTAAAAAAAATCTTGGGACAAGATTTGTCCAGCGACAAGATGTGATCTTTTGAAGAGAGACCGAGAGACACTTTGGAAGAGAGATCTTTTGAAGAGAGACACTTTCACATCCCGAGAGACAGGCACGGCACGTCACGTCATACTTTGTAAGCAAGTCCCGTGATACACATGCAGAGCAGGTTAGAGATAATGGAAGTAGGAAAATTCGAAAGTCTCAAAAAATGAGTGAAAAGATCACATTAGCTCAAACAAACGGAAAATATTACTTGGTGAAATAATAGAAAAGCGAAAAGAGATTGCATAGTGTTTGAGGACAAAAGGACAGGTGCTGTACAGACTTTTAAACGTTTGAATCGCCGCCCGAAATGCCGATCACGCGTAACGAAAGCAGCAGCAAGCCAGCAGCTGATCGAGCAAAGAGGAGGTAAAAAAACAACTGTTACTTGTTTCCCATTGTATCACCATTTAAGAGGGGTTCAGAGGAGCGACTGCATCACCTTGGCATGCATTCAGCCACACTCTTCACAACGGTGCATAGTGCTGGCGTGGGGGGGAAGGGGTAGGTGAGCGAAGTGTAGATCACGTGGCAAAACAGCAGCAGCAAGCCAACAGCTGATCGAGCAAAGAGGAGTAAAAAAAAAATGATTTGTATCCCATTGTGTCACTGTTTAAGCGTTGTTTTGGAGGAGCGGATGCGAGCAAAGCGAGCAGGGGGCGAAGCCCCCTAGTTTCCGATAGGAATCTCTGTACTCACACAATAGGAGAATTAATATCGGTATGTGGGGGGTTCGGGCACATTTCTAAAATCCCAAAGTCACCTGATCAATCCGTGTCGCTTGTTTCTTACATGAATCTGAGTTTGAGCCTTTGTTCACACTCTAGAAAAAGCAATATTGCACTGCTGGGTATGAAAGATTCTTTCTGAAATCGCAAGGTTGCATGATCAGTCCATGTCAGTTCAAAAGAAACTACCTGCACGATTTGGATGGCCATTAAGTCACAGATTGGGTTTACCCATGCAGGGACATCTGGGACTCGAGTTGATGACAATCCCTTAGATAAAACATAAGACCGTCAAAGGGGAGACTGGCTTAGTACAGATTGCACCGTCCAGCTAAACAAGTTAGATACTCGAGTGTCCAACTTAAGTCGTCCTGCCCTAAAAAGATGCCATGCTAGTTCCTAAACAGAGGAGGCAGATTGCAGTGTGACAGTGCTATTCCAATACCCGAGATGTAGGACTGAATCCAGAATAATACATTAAGAATCGGCCGGACAGTCGTGTGTAGTGGCTCAGGCGCTGGAGTCTGTTGTAAAGTTGCTAGTTCATCTGTGACGGTGAGCAAATCACTTAACACACATGCTCCAAACACAAAGAGCCTGTAAAGAGTTGTAATGTATCCAGACCCCATAAGTCTCCTGGGATAAAAGTGTCAGCCAGATATATATTGTCACTTTGTTTTCTACATCAGTGTGCCTCTGAGCTCACACCTCACACTGGGGTGGGATTCGGTTCCTATGTGACCCACGATGCACTGCAGTGTGAACTTCAGTATGATCAGCACCATTCACAAGCTGAAGGGCTTAGGATATTCTCTATGGATGACTGTAAAACTAGATATTGCACATTGCGGCTCGTTAATCAGTGTGCTATGTTGATTATATAATTATTATGAGATCAGAACTCAGTGACAGTTACACACATGCAATGCCTTTTGTTAGAACACAGAGAAGGCTCATTAAAAGCTCATAAATGTCTCCACCGAGTGTACATTCCTTTCGGCAGCCACTGCCACAGCGCTTTGAGCGGGTGCTCTCACACAGGCCCATGTGTTTCATTTTATGTTCACAAGAGAGCTGTTAAAGGTCAGGGAGCTGGCTCGGCCTCCAGCAGCCGGAGGCTGCCGGGGTACAATGACATACTTCAGGCCGGCGTTTGCACAGAGCCCAGCTTAAGGGAGAAACTTGCTTGTATGAAGAGGATAAAGTACGTTTTTGTACAGTTTTTTTTTTAAAAAAAAAAGCATACAAAATTAATATGGTAACATTTTGAGTCTCTGTTGTAAGTTATTAATAGCATCTGTTAATTATGTGATTAACCATAATGGGTTATAATTCAGAAAAGTAAGACTCGTCTAATATGTTATTGTCACTTTTTATAAATTTAGATCATTTTATGTCAAGTTATATTCTTGGCCTCCTGAGACAGTATAACCGAGGTGGGCACTGATGAAGGTGAGTTGGCGTTCAGGCAGTATAATGAAATATACTGAATATTCTTGAAATATGGCTGGTTTCTGTGGCTATTGCATTGTGTGCTAATGCGTTTTCATAAAGTCTTCCTTGAAGGGCACGTCTGCTTCGGTTCAGAATTCACATTCCATAAGTAGTGCTCCCCATCTTGTTTACTCACCTAATGGAATGGGCATTTTCTAAACAGTCCAGAAAAACTGAAGAGTGACCAGACGAGTACAAGAGCAGCGATCTAGCGGCGTAAGATGAAGGAAAGAAAAACTGGGTGCGCCCTCTAGTGGTGCTCTACTGAATCAGGTCAGTTCTTATTTCTCTCTCTTTCTAGTTGTGACCAGAAAGTTGCTATGTGTTTAGGCTGCCATCATGCCAGTGGCGTAGCTAGGGGGGGGCAAGGGGGGACATCTGTCCCCGGGCGCAGCATCCAGGGGGCGGCATTTTAAAATTTTCTTTCCCTTCCCCATTGCATTTTGGCAAACAGGAGGGGGCGCAAAATCTTCAGTTGTCCCCGGGCACTGAAAACCCTAGCTACGCCTCTGCATCATCCACCTCCCAAATCCAAAGGATAAGGTAAATTAGCATTTTAATATGCATTTATGCTGTATGTTGATTTATATAAATTTTTTTTGCATTAATAAGCTGATTCCTGTATTCTGTACAGCTCTAAGACAGAGTGAAGAAAAAGTGCAAACTTTCATTTGTGCTTTCTATTGTGAAGGACTTACTATTGTCTTTATTGCTTGGCTGACGTCTTTTTCCAACACATTAGTGATACAATTGGTTACATTTTTTTTGTTTTTGTAGTTGGAACACAGGCAAGTGAGGTGACTTGCTTTTGGTCATGGAGTGTCACTAGCAGGATTTGATCAGACAACCTCAGGGATTGAAGTACAAAACTTTATACTTTATTGTTCTTACATTTTGATTATTTTTGTATTTCTACAATATGCATAGTAACAAGTGATATAATTCGGCCAGTGGTGGGGGCCGAGGAGTTTATATAGTTTAAATTCCAGCCACTAGGGGGCTTCATATCAAACCTTAGCTGTGTTAGTCAGCCAAATGCCATTCAGATTGGGCCTGTAGAAGAGGTACAGCATTTTGGAAAATTCTCATTCCATCCTGAAAATTCAAACATGTGGAGGCCTTGGGAGTTGTGTCGTATGTTAGTTGACATTTTATTAAGGTTTTGTTTTCACTTTTTTCTTTTTTCCACAAGTAAATGTACCTCACTCATATGGCTTCTGTAGAAAGTACTGTCACTTGCTGAATGTTTTCTGCCTGAACAGAGAGTTATGTTACACTACGAAGCTGAATGAATTCAAAGCAGAAAATAAATAAATAAATAAATAAATAAAGTAAGTAAGTAAATAAATAAATGTGGATTCAATTGATTTCTTTTTTTTTTGTTTTTGAAACTGGGTCTTTAAGCTTAGTGGGTGGAGGTCAACTGTTTGGGCTCGGTCCCAGCAGTGTAATCATAATGTTCAGGACTTTTGTAGCTGCAGATTTTTTGGTTTTCATTAGGGTCTGCAATGCATTTTTCATTTCTTTTTGTTTTCAAACAGAATGAAAGCCAGTAATCCAAATTTAATATCCTGCATTTTATGTAAAAATCCCCACAAAAACAATCCAACCCTTTTATAAAACAAAAAAAATAAGACTCTAATTTTGTTTTATTTTTTATATGCTTTCCACAGCCTTTTTTTCTCGTCAGCCTGAACCCTGTGGTGACTGTTAAGAAGCGCAGAAGTGAGGAATCTGAGACAATCTGCTATTCTCGGCAACTGTTTTCTCCCGTGCCAAAAATGCCAGCTCTGATGGCCTTCCGCTCCGTTTTATCTGCTTCCCACAGCAAGTATGTGACATAAAAAATGGAATGTGCCTGTGTGTTCCTTGTGTTTTTGTGTGTACGTGCGTGTGCATGCATGCATAAAAGTGTATGGGAGTACATGTCGGTACATTTGTGTGTGTGTGTGTGTGTGTGTGTGTGTGTGTGCATGCGTGCATGTATGAATGTGTTTCAATACACACCATTTGTGTGTGTGCATGTTTGTAACTGTGTACATATCTGAATACACACTTCTGTGCATAAGCGTGTGTATATGTTTGTGTACATCTGTGTGTGCACACACTTACTGAATGTGTTCATATATACGACTTGCATATGCATGTGTGAACATCTCTACACGTAAAATTACACTTGTGCTTGTTTATAAATCCTTTTGCACCATTTGTGTGTGTTCTGTTAGACTCGACTTGATGTTATTTTGGAAGAATTCAGTAGCCAGGACTGGCGGCCTTTCTTGGGCAGAATGGTCTGTTCTCGTCGTGTTTTTTTTTTTTTGTCCAGCTTAACTGGATTATTTTTTTGTTTTTTCTATTCTCCTGGCCATTCAAACTTGCCGTTTTTTTTGTTACATACTGTATAATATTATGTTCTAATCTTGCTTATGTTTAATATTAACATCCTTTTATTTCATTTTGTAAAGCACTTTGAGCTACATTGTTTGTATGAAGATGTGCTATAGAAATAAATGTTGTTGGTGTTTTTGTTGTCTACATTGTTCTAATGTTACATCTAAGGTTTGTTTCTTAGCTTATACAGTATGCATTTTCCTTTTTGTTGTTTATGAATTATTATTTTTATGTATCTGTATTTAATTTTGTGTTCATATTGTTATGTTTATTTATTATTGTGCATTTACTTATTGTGTATTTGTTTTATGTTTTCATGTGTTTTGTGGATGGAACCTTAAGAGGCGGGGCCACCATGATGAGACAGATGAAGGACCGCTCTCAGCCTTTATAGGTCAGGCTGGACAGTGAGGTTCATTGTTCATTGGAATGCTAACAGTGCTTTGTAGATATTTTCCTCCGTCCTTTGAATTCGATATTTGGATTTTGATTTGGACTTGTTAGCCTTAGGTTTTTTTTTTGCTATTTTCCTGTTTTACCGTATTTTTGTTATTTTTTGTTATTTAAATCAGTGGTTCTCAACTGGCAGAGGACCCAGTTTTATAAATTTTTGGTTGCTGTTGACACTAGGCAACATTTTCCCTTGTAATATTTAAAATACAATTTACATGGATGAAATATGGTACTCTCTGTTTTTGCCTGATTCTTTCTCATCCTTACGATGTGGTACACAGTCAGGGAAGGGTCCCCCTTTAGTTTGAGTTTCATGAGTGTCATGAGGAATTCATATGAGAACAAATATTGGGGTTTGGGGTGTGATAAATGTTTGGAGAGCACAGATATAGGGGGGAGTGTTATGTATGAGGAACTCTAATGCCTGATGTGCTAGTCTAATGCTAGTCATTTCCCAGATCTGCCGCTTGTGACAAATTGTGCTGTGCTTATGGATAAACACGAATATCAATTCTGTCTTTGATATCTCTGTCTTTTGAAACCATTATCGCTGACAATTTGTAACATTTTGGTTTATTATATATGTGAGTGTGATCTTTCAGATTCATACAGAAATCCAAGAAAATTTCTTTGTTCGTGTTTTTCAGATAAATTTCGTGTAAAGTGCGATACTTTTGAATGTATGGATTTATATCCATCATTGGCTGTAGAATTTCTAACACATCCGAATGTTTAATTCTTTCGATTCTATGTTGCATTGCTTATCCGTGATCATAAATATAAACCTGACTGAATTGTGGTTTCTTTGAAATTAAACTTGTAGTAGCTTTAATTATTGCGGGACCACAGATTCTCATAGCATATGGACCTGAATCATGTAAATCTATGTTTTGAGCATTGAATGATGCCTCTTCATTGGGAAGAAACACTACTTGTCCCTGATGGCAACACCAATTAGATGATCTACAAGTCTCCGACTTAAAGTTTAAAGCTGAATAATATCTATATACTTCTGTCATATTACCTACATCCATATATTCGATCTCTTTTCACTGTTCCGTTATTTCACCCAGTAATAATTTCCAAGTTTTTTGAGACTTTCGAATTTTAGTACTTTCATAATTTCTAACCTGCTCTGCATGTGTACCGCGCCAATGTTTTTGGACTTCTTTACGACGTTCTACTTTGTCTTCTACTCTTTGTCTTTTATTTCCGCCTCCTCTTGGACCAGGAAAACATAAAAATTTATAAGAGCTGAGAGCACAAGAACTGTGTCTGACAAAAGCATTCACACGAATGAGAGGTGAGTGGACCATGGGCATGGTTAAATCTCTTGGCACAAAGTCTTGTCTCGCAGGACTTGAAATTATCTCTCAGAAAAAGTCTCTTCTCGTCCCAGAATTTTTTTATATAATTGAGAGATTTAATTATTACTGTATTATTTATTTGTATTCTTTTTTTGTATTATTATTAAAGTGTGCTTGAGTGTAGCAGTCATAACCTGCATGCCTTTTTCCATGCGAACAACTATAAACCTACTTTTGCCCACCCTGTATATGTATGTGTGCGCGCGTGTGTTTGTTTATGTGTATGGGCTTATCCCTATGTATCATTTGTGTGTGAATGTACATTCATAAAAATGCACATGCCTTTATGCATATATATATATATGTGTGTGTGTGTGTTTGAGTGTCACCATGTATACTGTGTGTGCACACGTGTGTATCTGTATACATGTATCAGTTTGTACTTTTGTGTATGTGTGCATGTAGCTTTGCATGATCATGTAGTTGCACTAACGTAGAAAAAGTAGCACAAGATGAGAATGGAACAGGAGCAGAGAAGTAATTGGAGGGCAAGTGAAGGTCATAGCCAGGAATTCATTTGATCGAGCACCAGAACTGTGAGATGAGGAAAAAGAATCAAAGAAGTAGAACAGAAAAGGACATTATTATTGTATTTAACTCCCTTCTCCATCTCTTATTTATATAGATATTTACTTCTCCCCTTCTTTTGTCTAATGTTGCCTTATTAAAAAGCTTAAAGAAATTTTCCTTTAGCTAAGCTCTCCTTCTCAGGGATGGGGTTTGATTTGTTTTCAAATTTGTTGGGTTATAAATGGATCTGTTTGTATGGAATGATTACAATGAAAATTAATAAAATAAAAATATAAAATAAAAAAAAAAAATTGAAAAAAAAAAGAAAAGGACATTATCAAAAAGTAAACAAAAGTCTTTTTTTTTTCTTTGAATTGTAAAGAGTTGGAGTGTTATCAGCAATCTTGGATAGAGATGAGTCTTAATTATTGCCCTTTAATCCCATTGCCTCTGTGATGTCACCAGCGACACAACACATAAACAAATGCCAGAGCCAGTAAACAATGGAAATGGTGGTAAAATGGTACACATAAAAACACAAAAATTGCTACATAAAGTTATAACCAGAAAACAATATCATAAGATGAATTCTTTAAATTTAAAAACCCCATCAGACTGCACAAAACCCACGAATTTGTGCAAGTGTACATTTATAAATGCATGCTTGTGTGTATATACATATATATATATATATATATATATATATATATATATATATATATATATATATATACATACATACATATATATATATGTGTACATATATGTTATATATATATATGTGTACATTTGTGTGTGAGTCTATATATGAATATTTATACGTATGCATGTGTTCGCGTGGTCACTATTTGTGAGTGCAGTTATTTGTGTGTGCACATGATTGTGCATAACCACATGTGCCACTTGTGTTGGTGTGCAGTTATATGTGCGTGTGTGTGTTTTCCCTTTGTTTCTACCACATGGAGTGTCTGCATGTGCAAGTGTGTGCCCTCTTGCCCACGTGTGCCCGGTGTAAGTGCATGTTCACACTTTTACTGGTCCCCCACAATACTCACAGCTCTTCCAAGAAGTGGAGGTTCAGCAGGGCGCTTGAGCTCAGTTGGGTGATGTTGTTCATGCTGACATCACTAGGAGAGAACAGAGACAGGGTGTTAATTGGACACACCACAACTGTGCCGTCCAGCTGTTCATTCCACAAATTGTTAACTAATACTTCCTGGGATTTAAAAAAAAAAAAAAAGCACTAGGCCCTGTTGGCAGCTCTGATGAATGACTCTTTCAAGTAAAATAATAAGCTTCCCTCAAAATCCGATGCGTTTTTCTGTTATCCCAAAGTTCACACATTGTGTAGTAAACAGAGCTGACCTTTTGGGGGGTTGGGGGGTTTAGAGTGTGTGCACGTGGACCAGTGCATGAGCAGCACAAAAGCACTTAGCCTTTGCTGAATGCTCATCTTATTGTTGCCACCGGCTTGATTCCTCCAGCGTCAGATGCTTGAATTCACTTTATGGGGTTCCATAAATGAAGGCATACAGCAATTCCTGTGCAAGTGGTTTGATCAAACTATCAGTCGAACTTTAGTTTATGTAGTGCCTTAAATCCAAAGGCTTTTACATGTAAATCCATACACAATTATTTTTCCCAGGTGTGAATGTCAAGAAAAGAGACATGCAAGGTGAACATCACACCCAAAATTGGAGCATTTTTCATATGCTTGACTGATTTACTTTATCAGGGTAAGGCACCATTAATATTAGGAAGAGGCAAGAGGAGGAGACATGTTAAACACACAAACCTAGTTGTCTGAAACATACTGAAAACCGAAACAACATTTCTAATCATTCAAACACACATCCAAGTCTAACTTAATCTCAGGCAAGCACACTCCATCTTATAAAGCATCTTCCTGCAGTGAATAACTTTGGAAGGTAACGTGCATTTTTCTTTTCGGTGTGAAAGGCTCTAAGATGAGCCTTTGGTTAATGAACTCTGAGAATAAAAGGACCACCTCCAGGGGGATAATGGAGGATGACAGGTAAGGTTTTAGGAGCCACCCAGTGTGATAGGTGGTAGGGGGAATGCCCTTTACATTACATGGCTGACTAACATGTAGTACATTGGCCAGGTCGTCTGGCACATTAAAAAAAAATGAGGCATTTTTTGCTAACTGTATTGCTGTGCAGAAGAACTGGAGTTCATGATTCGGTTGAGAGTGCCTGTATTAGTTATATAGTCTTCTAAGTTTCAGAATTTATTTATCTTTGCCTATTGATTTGGCTGTGACAACAGATAGGAAACATTCATGCTTTTGACATTTGCTCATTTTGTGGACTTACAATTCATATTACAATAAAAAAACAAACTTCGTAAGATGATCCAGGCCAAGATCCTTTGCTGGTTCACCAGTTTCCACATACTCAGGCAATTGGATTTTAGCTACGATGAAATGTCCATGCTCTGCACCAGAATTAATTTTGCCATGGATTTACATATGGAGAAAAGGAGAACAAATTAGATGATTGAAAAGTAATGTCCCTGTTTCTCTTTCATGGAGGTAGACATAGGAATACTGGGCAGGTGTTTGTGAATGGCATTGAAATTGACGTGTGTGAACTTGGAGTCTGACCACCGTAAACTTCAGAGTTCTGTCACAGTGTCATCAGGGCAGATGAAGAAGACATTCCCATGAGAGTGGGGCAGAGACGTGGAGTTTTGTGCATGAACTAGTTCATAAGAGCACGATCATTGAACAAGCTAATTTTTCTAAGAACAGTGAACTTAACGTAACATATTTGCAAGTGAAGAACTTGAACGTGAGCTAGTACAATTTTAGGTGACATTCTGGAGCTGGTTTAGGTCCAGATTAAATGTTTTGCCTTACCCTGTAATGTAGGGGTGGAGTCGAATCCGAATATGGTATTCGGATAAGCACAAATATTGGATTTTTTACAAATATTTATTTCGTACAAATGTTTTGCCATTTATTTGTATTTGGAAAAAATAATGTAAAACCCAATAGGCGCTGTCTGTGTCTGTATGCTTGTGCTTAAGTTGCACCCCTGCTGACACAAGCATGCGGTGAAGCTCTTCTTTCGCTTTTAGGAAAATGTTGGACTTCGTGAGGCCACTTTATATTTTTCCCCATTGGACATGCAAATTTTGACCGGCAGTGTAAGAGGTTAGTTCACCTACATGCTGGATCCACAGCCGCCATTTGTGTCACACAGTTGGAAATAGAGTGGTAATTTATATGTATACTTGCACCTATTTAATTTCTTTTTTGACCGGAAGGATATCAGATATAGTTACACGTGTTTGTTGCTGAGTATAACTCAATAAAGTGTATTTAAATAAAATGATAAATAAAAAAGTCTTCATAATTATTGTATTTTATTCAAGAACACTGTATTAGCCTAATATACAGTAAGGCATTTAAATTTCAATTGAATTGGGTCATTTATTCTCACTCCTTAAAAAATACAAAATGAACTGAACATGAACTAGTTCATATTGAAATGGTGAACTATGAACGTGAATTTATTCATTTTAATCTGTGTGAACTGAACTTTGAGCTAGTTCTTGTGAGGTGTGAACTTGCACAACACTGGAGGTGTGTAATTGAATTTTGCGTTAAGTTTGGAAAGAGTAATAACACTCTTGAAATACTACGGAAAGCATATGGTGATGAAATGATTAGCTGTGCTGCTGTATTTCAGTGGTTAACGCAAGGTCGGCAACACACAAGTGAACGATGAAGCACGTGAGGCCATCCACCACATTTACGGATGTCAACATTGCCAAGGCCAATGAACTGTTGCAAGAACACTGTTCAAATGTCGGCGAGGATTCCTGATTTCTAAATCTGAAATGTGATGTATGATCCTTCTATCTTCTTGCAACAGTTGGTGCAAGATGCTTTCTATAGCTGTGACAGAATGCTGAAGAATATGGCGGCCCAACTGCAGGTTCACACACATTGATATATGCCGTGTCACAAACACCTGCACAACATTCCCACATCTACCTCCCTGAATGAGTAACAAGGAGATTACTCATTCTTTACTCATTACTTTTCAAACAACCCTCATATATGTGATAATGGCAAGAATTTGTTTTATTAATTTTTTGGTCACGTGAAGCATTAAGTTTCATTGCAAATTCATTTTCACGCAAATCCTCCGCTCGTTACTATTTGGGATAGACTTGGGTCTCCTCGACTTTCAGAATGTGAGTACAGTATGTATGTGTCACGAATGGACTGAGGTTCCAACTTCTTGTCCTTCATTTTGTCCATGACCTCTCGCATCTTGGTCTATTACATAGCAGTCACATGATGAAGGGGGCTGAGGACATTAAAAGGAAAGTCTGGGAAATTACAGCTTCATGTGATCATTTTCTTTCCTGTTTTGATGACAGTCATCTCTGCTTAGAGCTCCCCTTGTTTAGCAGGTAGTGCTTTCTTTTTCTAGAATGTTGTAGTTTTGGATCTTTTGATTTTTTGTTTTCTGTATTTTTGGAGTATTGTCCAACATCTTGGTACTTTTTCAATCCTGTGTGTTTTTAATCTTTTTGCTTTCTTTTGCAATTTATTTTTGAATTTTCCCTTTTGGTTTTGTCATTATCTTTCCCTGTTATCGATCTGCTCATTGAATTTTGGATTTGGTTAAAAACTCTTTTTAATTTTTTTACAACATGTTTTAATACAGTATTTTTTTTCTCATATAGTTCTTCAGTATGATTTTGATGTATGCAGCTGCATTTTACATGGTGGTGTGCTGTGCAGCATTCCTCTGGCCTGTTATTGCTGGTCTGTACTCCTGAAAATATGTGTTATGGCGTACAGCCAGGATGCCTGTATAATGAAAGGGCTGGGGGAGAGAGTGTCTTCAGGGCTTTTTCTGCCCCAGGAGGATAGAGGGCAGCCCCCCTGGGTTGCTACAACACTGTTGGGTTCTACGGGTGCCACCAGAGGGTGCTGCAGAGCCTACACAGTCCTGCTAAATTCGGCTTCCGGAAGAAGATCACTGGACACCTAGAGCACTTCCGGGTATCCTATAAAAGGAGCCAGCCACCAATACTCATGGATCCAGATTCGGGAGGTAGAGGACAAGGCTTGTGGGAGGAGAACTGCAGGCAGACAAGTGGCAGAAGAGACAAGAGAAAATGACTGTGTTATATATTGGTGCTTTGTACTGTGTGCTGTGAAGTGGGGAGTGGGACAGAAGCATTTCCCACAGCTTAATAAAGGTGTGTTGCATGCTGGATTTGGCCTCAGTGTATGTTGTTTCCAGGATTTGGGGAGCTGTATGCCCCCTAGTGTCCACAGTGTGTAGGTGGAATCTGTCTGATGAATAGTACCATCTTGATGCATAAAAGGGCAGAACATTGTAAGACAGAGAGAGTGCAGCCATTTTGGTGTTTGTACAAAGAGAGTACTGACAGATAAAAGACTCATACAGGAAATAAGTAGTTGAGAGTGAACAAGGGTTGACAGTTCATCATATTAACCACTACAAGACACACTGCCTTCTGGAATGGAGAGCACTTTTACATGTGCAGCAACATCTTAAATCTACACAAAACTAACAATTCCTTCATACATGTTATAACCCTCTTCTTCCAGTTAAGGGTCTCAAGTGTGGTGAAGCTCATTCTGGCTACATCAGGTTCAAGACAGTAACCCTTTACGGATGGGACTTCAGACCAGATAAAGAGGTACAATCTAATGCAAATTCAAATTACAAAGAGAAGGAGATATTCAGAGACCAGAAAGACCTTGCAAAACGGCATTCCACAGCAGTATGCAGCTGCTGCCGACATTTCTCTTTAGTATGGTTCATACAGGAATGGCTAAAAATGTAAACTTGACTGAAGCAGACGGCCCGGTGGCAATTTAGCAATGGGAACAATCTGTTCAGTCGATCACTTCCTGTTCACTCGTGTGACAGAATCATGCCCACATTTTAACGATCCCAGCATGGTAAGTTCATAGCCTGGGAAATTATTTCACACATTCAGAAAATCTCCGCATGAATCATATGCAGTAAACCAGGTTACACTCTTCATAAAAAGGAAAGAAGACAATAAAATCAAACATGGGAACAAGTGCAGTGTTTTAATTTGTTACAGTTAAGTATGCATATCATAGTGGGGGCTGGTAAAGAGAAGGATTTGCTATCCAGTGTCACTGGGATATTAGATGGCATTTCACAGAGTGTTATGAAGAAATTATCCTTATTGCAACTATAGAGTTCACCACAGACTAAGTTAAGTTAGGGAAATAGACAGATTAGAAGGAAAAAGAGGACAAAGACAAAAACATTGGAGGCAGAGATAGATAGATAGATAGATAGATAGATAGATAGATAGATAGATAGATAGATAGATAGATAGATAGATAGATAGATAGATAGATAGATAGATAGATAGATAGATAGATAGATAGATAGATAGATAGATAGATAGATAGATAGATAGATACTTTATTAATCCCAATGGGAAATTCACATTCTTCAGCAGCAGCATACTGATACAATAAATAATATTAAATTAAAGAATGATCATAATGCAGGTGAAAAACAGACAATAACTATGTATAATGTTAAATGTTAACGTTTACTCCCCCAGGTGGAATTAAAGAGTCGCATAGTTTGGGGGAGGAACGATCTCCTCAATCTGTCAGTGGAGCAGGACACTGACAGCAGTCTGTCGCTGAAGCTGCTCTTCTGTCTGGAGATGATACTGTTTAGTGGATGCAGTGGATTCTCCATAATTGATAGGAGCCTGCTGAGTGCCCTTCGCTCTGCCACAGATGTTAAACTGTCCAGCTCCATGCCAACAATAGAGCTTGCCTTCCTCACTAGTTTGTCCAGGCGTGAGGCGTCTTTCCTCTTAATGCTGCCTCCCCAGCACACCACTGTGAAGAAGAGGGCGCTCGCCACAACTGTCTGATAGAACATTTGCAGCATCTTATTGCAGATGTTGAAGGACGCCAGCCTTCTAAGGTAGTATAACCGGCTCTGTCCTTTCTTGCACAGCGCATCAGTATTGGCAGTCCAGTCTAATTTATCATCCAGCTGCACTCCCAGATATTTATAGGTCTGCACCATCTGCACACAGTCACCTTTGATGATCACGGGGTCCATGAGGGGTCTGGGCCTCCTAAAATCCACCACCAGCTCCTTGGTTTTGCTGGTGTTCAGGTGTAGGTGGTTTGAGTCGCACCATTTAACAAAGTCATTGATTAGGTCCCTATACTGAGTGAGTGAAGGAGAGAGGACGAACATGAGGGAAGTAGAAAGGAAGGAAATGAAACCCAAGAAAGGGCAAGAGTAAAGGGGGACAAGAAAGATGGAGAAAATGGGAAGATGAAGAAGAAGAAGAAGAAGAATAATGAAATGGCCAGGCTGAATGAAGGAGAAACTTGTGATATAAAATAAAAATGAAATAACCAATCGTTAAAATGATGCTATAAAGCTAATTCATTGGATTTTAAGCAGAAAGTATTTGATAAAACACAGGGACTTTCTCTGGGAGATTGTCTTAGGACACTCACACACACAAACACATAATAGATCAGTTGACTGTCTGTTCTTATAGAGATGATAGAAACTCAGGTGAATGTTAGGAGGACATGGACATTCCGTTGTGATTGGCGACCCCAGCAATTTAGAGCCGAGCCTGTCTTTCTTGGTGAACACCATAGTGAGCATTGTGTAATGGTGACAGTGAAATTAGGATACAAATTTACCATAACGCAATCACAGAAACCTAGAATGGAATGAGTAAATGTCTATCCAGACACTAAGTGGACAACCCTTGTGGTGGGTGGTGGTTTAATTTGTTTTCTTTCTCTTGTTTGCTTTACTCCATCTTGAGAGATGAAGCTACCATCTTTGGTCTAACCAGTTAATGACTGCCAGTGATTGGCTGCTGATCTGTGTGGTCTGCTATGGTCACTTCAGAACATTACTGCGATGTTCAGTGGCTGCCTTTCCGGGTTGTATGCTGCAGTGGACTGTCAAGTTTTAAACATCCAACTGTCATTGTGGTGAACAAGTGAAAAACAACATCGACTATCAGAGGACAGCATGATTAGCAGTTATGAGCAATTGATAGACAGGTAGTCACTTTTGCATTACCAATAAAAAAACTGAAACTGGAAAAAATCAAATATTCACTTACAGGATCTGATCAATACTTTTATCAAATATGTCAGAATCTGATCTTTAACATTTTGGAAAAAGATTCTGTCTCGGGGAAAAGATTCCTTCCTTGATGCTTTTAAAGATTTGCTCTGGTTGTTGGCTCTCCTCTCTTTCTCTTGGGTGGGGTTGAATTTTGGTTTGTTAAGTTTGACTTGATTGTATGGAGTTTTATTTGCTTCAAATTAAAATCAATAAAAATATATAAAAAAGAACATTGAATTTGATTGGTCAATGGATATAGTATGAGGGACGTTCAAAATGTTTCTGCACTTTCTTTTTTAACTCTATTTATTAAGAATTTCAAAACCAAATGACATCACTTTTCTACATAGTCACCTTCCTTTGTGATGCAATTTTCCCAGCATTATACCAACTTTTTAATGCCCAATATTTCACCACTTTTCTATAAAGTCACCTTCCTTTGCGATGCAATTTTCCCAGAGTCGAACCAACTTTTTAATGCCCAATTACTACTCTTCCTGCCTTAACTGATTCCAACAAAAATACAAAAGTGCGGGAACTTTTTGAACATCCTTTGTATTAAGCATACAAGCTGAAGTTCACTCACATGTGATAATGAAATGCACACTTATTAACTGTTATGCCCGAACATGAACCTTTCACTTTGCTCAGTGGCTCAGCTTTGAAAGATAAGGGACCAGACCTGCTGTTCATTGCCATGGGCTTCCTTCAGATGGTGATAAATGGAAGAGCTGGCTGTCATTGTTGAGGTTTAGATCAAGGATCAATATGCCCTGTTATTGGTTTTTGGACTGTTGACTATTTAAATGAGTTGCTTGACATCTTTTTAAGTGACTTAGAGAGGCACTATTATTTTAAAGGCCACTGCTTTTGTTTTAAATGTGGCCTGCTTGCTTTTCACTTGCCTTGTTCTCTATGAACCAAGGACGCTGTGTATTTTGAGGGAACTGTAAACCTTCAAGGCCCTTAAACTTAAAGAAAACTAAGTAAACTTGCACGTTGGTGCATAAGCATATAAAAAATTTTAAATTGCATTTAATTTTATATTTTAAGGACTGTTATTGAGCACCCCTGAGTTAGAGGAACTTATACACACTACAACTACTGCATATCTAAAAATGTTAATGGTTGGTTGTCAGGTTCATTCTTTGAATGAACTGAAAATTTCCTTTTTATTCCAGGGTTCTGAAAATGCTCATTCCACTGGCAGACATTAGGCATTTATGCTTCAGCAAAAGGTGCAATAATACTTTGTACCATATTGTTCATGAATACATACTGTATCTAGCTTTGTTCCTTTTCAATGCTTGTCAATTGTAGTAACAAAGCCACACAGTAGAATGTAGCTCGACATCTCATATGTGTGAATTTAAAGGCATAGATTGTAATGTGCCTCATGTAAGTAGCACAAAGAGGAAAGCTGCAGGTGGGCATTTGAATGTAATCCACTCACTTCACACAGATGACGTTGTCCCTTCACTGCCACAATCGCTTCTCATTTCAGCAGGAATTTTAGATGGTGACATTCAGTTATTAAAGTCACAGAAGCACTCAGATGTCAGACAGCATGAGTGGACATGTGGGGATTTTGGAACATTTAGAGTAACAAGAAAAATCGAAAGAGAGGAATGGCTGCGTACCCATTGTCACTTGCAAATGACTGAATTTCCACAAATCTGTTCTCAGACATTTCTAATTAACTTGTAGGAGTACAATTTTGTAAGAATGATGCTTTTTTTATCTGCATTGTAGCAAATATTAAATAGTATTTATTATTATTAGATGTCACTGTAATGGGCTGATGCCCTGTCAAGGATTGTTCTCAGTGCTGCTATGTGTGCTTATATGTATTGTGGCAGACAGCCTTCATAAAGGAACGACTGGGAGAGAGAACAAGCACAGGGCATTATCTTTCCCAGAGCGCTAGATGGCAGACACACCCCAAACCTCCTAACCCCCACCACCCCTCCGGATGCCTCAGTTTCCCACAGGGCTTTATTGGAGTTGGAGCTTCGTCCGACTTCTGCCTCACCTGGAAGTGCTTTCGGACCTCACTAACTAGCCACTGGAAGTACTCTCTGGTGCAAGATAAAAGAAGCCTGCTGGCACTGCTCCAGGAGAAAGAGTCTGGGAGATGAGAGACGACGCTTGTTGGAGGAGGAAAGGAGGCGGAAGGAGACAGAGACAGAGATAGAGAGGAGAAGAAGACACAGTACTGAGTGCTTTATTGTTATTATTTTGCTGGTGTACTGAAGAGTTTCCCACAGCCAAATAAAAGCCTGTGTTGTACTGGAACTTTTGTCTGTGTCTGTCTGTTTCAGGTTGGGGAAGGCCACAGTATGCATGTAGGTATGCATGTGTTATACACTTTAGCTTCAAACGGATATCCCTTGTGGCCAAATATACATAATGTGCATGTTTACTGTGTAATTGGACCACATCATTTGTGTATGTATGCACTGCAGATGCTTCAGTGGCATATTATGCATTTTGTGCAGCCACTACAGTTCCAAAGTGTAAGATACTAGGGTGCCTTTAATTAGATTAGATTATATTAGATTTTTTAATTTCATGGTGAAATTCAGCTGCATACAGCAGCAGAAACTCACAGCACAGAGAATACAGTCAGTCAATCAATCAATCAATCAATTACATTACACACACAAGACAAGATTGGCAGTTTCTAATTTCCAAAGGCCATAAAGTTTTTAATTCTTAGGAGAAGGCGTGGTCATCTATTTCAGGGTATGGCTGTACTGTGATCAAGTAGACATGCAGTACCACAAATAGAGCAATTTTTAAATGACCTGCCAAATTGCAATCTTTACCGTACATGACCAGTTTATAAATAAAAGATTCAAAACACAATAAAGCCGTAAAATTGCACTTTAACAGGAAGGGCCGTTAATAGTTTAAAGAGTCAGTCATTTCAAGACTAAAATTGGTCTAAATAGGTCTTGCTCGATGCTTGTTCTTTGCTAGTCCCCATCATTTGCTTGTACAGTATATAATGAAAGTGTGATGCCACAATGATTAGTGTCATGGCCTCACTGTCCTGAGTTCAGTTACTGGCTGTGTGTAGCTGGTACATTCTCCAGCCTTTTTTGGTATTTAGTGTACCTCCTTCATTCTGCAGACATGCATGTTAGTTCAACGAGAGCTCTAAATTAGACTGCTCTTCTGTAACTGTGGATTTAGATTAGAAACGAGGTAGCTTCAAGAATGTCTTACGGGGATCGATTTAGCTGTGCACCAGGGGATAGGAGAAGGGTCATATCTTCTATAACAAACTTCTGTTTCTCCTTCTCAGGAGTGAGAAGTCCCGTCCCATTTGGAGTACTCTGATGTCGCTTTCGATCTCTCATGACTCCACCTCTTATGCCTCAGCCCCCTTAAAACAAGACGTCCCTGGAATGGTACTGTCACGTTGTCACATTGACTAGAGCAGCAAGGGAGGATGGAGATCTGACAGAGTGGCACTCGTTCTGCCTTAACCTTCAGTCTTATGTCTTCTTGCATAATTCTGAAAATTAAACAGGGTTTTCACAGCTGGCACCTCAACTCTCTTAAGTTTCTTTTGCCTCATTATATATTTTTTTTACATGTGTTATTTTTAAATAGTATTACACAGATTATATATTTTCTATTTATTAACAACTAATGTTACTTGAAACTGCATGGTCTTAGGTGCGTGTTTCTAGTTTGACATTGTATGTTTTGGCCAAGTGCTTGATGAAACTGTTAGTATAAAATAGGACAGGCCCTCCATTATACTGTACGTGTGTGAACTTGGTACAGGCCAAATCATTGATTAAATCAAGGCAGTCTAATCAATCAATCAGATGCCAGGCTAAATGGTGATTTTACCAAAAAACTTGTAACAGTGTAATTTATAAAAGCAAACCAAATTATAGTACAAATGGTGCACTTAGCGTACATGAACCCAAGGCACAGAAGGTGCTGTCTAGCCATCCATTCTTTTTCTCAGCTGGAGGTCATGAGGAGTCAGCGCCTCTCCCAGTAGTACTGGGTACAAAGTGGGTAGCAGACCTTCATGGGGTGCCTCACCACACTCTCACACACACAGACCTGACCACTTTAGAATCGCTAGTTGACCACCCTGTTTGTGTTTGAGTTTCTGGAAGCAAACCAGAGTGCCCAGACACAGACATGGGGAGGAAGGGCACATAAACTCAACACAACCATTAACCATTAAAGCCGGGCACCATGAGGCAAGAGTGTTAACTACTACACCACTTGCTGTTACCACCAATTAGTCTCTAATTTATATAGTACCTTTCATAGCAAAGTTGCTTTACGCCATGTTGAAAAACAGAAACTAAAAGTGTTCTACAAACTATTGAATCAGTCAGTCAATCAGTTTAGTCAAGTACTTTACAAAGATGTAATATCATAAGCTTACAAATAAAGTAATTTCCCTTTAACAAATATTTGATTAGGTAAATTATAAAATGAAGTCAAATTCAAATTAACAGTGAATTTACTTTCCAATTAACTTCCCAAAAGAGCCGTCGCCCTTTATATCATGGTGTGCCTCTCATGGCAAGCAGCAGAACACAATAGCAATTAAAATTACCACACAGACAGCGTGTCCTGGTCTCCAGTCGTTTGGAATGTTCTGGTATTTATTTTATGGTTTTGTTTTGTGAATTTTATTTTTGTTTATATTTCATGCGCTTTCTCTTACAGCTTATATGACCTCATTCAGTGATGGCATCATGCTGGCTGCTTAGCCGCTGGAGTGCATGCATCTGTTTTGTGACACAGTAGACAGCACATCTGTAAGAGGGAGGGTTTATAGTAACTTCTTTGGGGAGATTTACTTCAACAAATGAAGGACTTGTGAAAAAAAGGAAAGCTGCTTTTGGTTAAGTATTCAGGTTCCCAAAAACAGTGTTTGCTTCTATTTGAATAAATGAGCTGAACTTGTGTTAAAGGAACACGCCACACAAAAAAGGTCATTTTTTTTTTTATCGGTTACCCCATGTTGCTTGTAATAATGATGGAGAAAACTTTTAAAACTCCTATCTTGAGTGGAAAACAGAGATTACAAAGTTCTCGACACAATAAGCTTCACTGAACAAACAGCAAGCAATGTCAGGATCCATCCATCCATCCATCCATTATCCAACCTGCTATATCCTAACTACAGGGTCACGGGGGTCTGCTGGAGCCAATCCCAGCCAACACAGGGCGCAATGCAGGAAGCAAAGCCCGGGCTGGGCGCCAGCCCACCGCAGCAATGTCAAGATCTCCATGAAAAAAAAAACTCAAATTACTCAGATATCACAATGTCCAAAATGCGTAATTTTTTTTGTTTTCGAAAATATTGGTAAATTAACAACTTCCTGGAAATCTTCTCAAGATAGGCTGCAGAGTTGGACTCAAATGAGATTGAGCTTTACAATGGAAGACCTGCCTCTCTCCAGGTTTAATATATTAAATTTTGAGCCAACATTATGTACTTTATCTATTTCATTGTGATTTTCTTTGAATATCTGAATTTGTGTAAACCGCTCTAATTCAGGGCACTCATAAGAAATGTAATGATTGACTTATGAGGTACGTGTACAATAACAAACTCGAATAGTTGCATCAAATATTTGAAATGCTAAAGTGTATGCTTCAATTTAAATATTTAATGTCTAAATATTGTCAATTGTAATGGTAAAAAATCAAAAATAACCTTGCATTTGTAATCACTAATCTTAATATAGTCTAAAATGATACCCCATATGCTTATGTTTTAAATTTTTCATTTTTAACCTTCTGGGAATGGCAGACCACTGGTAAAGAATCAAATATATCAAAAGATTATCATATTCATGCAGCAACCTCGAAAAAGCATAAAATGACACTCCACATGCCTATATTCCTGCTCCACATTTTTTTTTCAAAGTTTTGTGAAAATGAGTAACTTTAACTCCTCGTATCCCATTAGAGGGTGAATCCCTGGGCTCAGTTGATGTGGTATGCACAACTTCAAGTCCCTGTGACCATTTCTGCTGAAGACACCTATTGGTTTACACTTTATCATAAGGGTGTAATTTCCTCCACAACATATGGTCCAAAAATGGTGTGAAAATTAGGGTTTTTTAGGTTTAGATAATAATAATAATAATAATAATAATAATAATAATAATAATTAGGAACATATGCTGATAGCATACCACCTGGACAGGACGTACCATCTGGATTGGGACCCGAGTGTAGCGGGTGACACCTCTGCTGGTTTTTACATAATAATAATAATACATTTTATTTATATAATGCCTTTCCCGTGCTCAAGGCGCTTGGCCATACATAGGGAAAGCCCAAAAAAGCCTGACATCTTGCAAAAACTAGATAACAAAATGAGTCAAGCAATATATCATTTGTGGGAGTTTTCTCGTACCAGCGAGCCAGGAGGTGCCAGATAATAAATATTTAAGTAATAGCTCTTTACATTTATAGAGAGCTTTTTTCACTACTCAAAGCCAACTCCATGCAGAGAGGACTCAGGATGCGAATGCACGTTCTCCTTACTGCAAGACAGCAGCACTACCTCTGCACCACTAGTTTGCACTTTGACTTCAAAGTGTTCATACTGTAAGCGTTCACAATTAATTAATCGGTATTAGCTCTTAAGCAGAGAGCAACTGCATTTGTATTGTGTGCCAAAGCAATAAACACTTAAAAGTGCAAAGATGCCATGATGACAGCTTGGTATTTCAGCCATATAGTACAAAACTAGTAAAGTATACAGTATGTACAATGAAGCTGCTGATGTAAATTTCCATCAGTGCCATTTGTGTAAAAGATGATGACCAAGAGCTTTCTAACAGAGTAAATATATTCAATACCTGTGCTAAAATGCGTTGTATAGTATTCACCGGTTTGTTACACTACTTACAGCACTTTTGCTTGGGAGAAATATAAGAAAAAAAAATTTAAGCAATTAACATTGTGGGCTGCAAGGTGGCACAATGAATGGTGCTGCCACTTCATGGATTCAGATCTCTGTGTAACGTTTGCATTTTTCTCTGTGTCTGTGTGGGTTTTCCTCCACATGTTTTGATTTCTTTCCACATTCCCAAGGATGTGTAAGTTAGATTAACTGGCAACTTCATATCGGTCAATGTGTAATTGTCTGTGTGTGATTGGACCTTGTGGCTGACTGGTGCCCTGTCCATAGCTGTTTCCTGTTTTAAACTTTGGCTGCACTAGTTTAAACTATAAGCATGGTCAGTAGCCTGTTAGTAAGCCCATTATAGACATAGATAGAGGCTTACTTAAGGACTGCAACATCATGAAGTCAGATTGAGAAAGCTGGAAGACAAACCTTGACTGGTAGATTTTGCAGTAAAACAAGGATATTAGTATTTAAACCTTGAGTGTAAAGATGCCAAAGCCACTTAGAATGCATGAAGAAAATTTAAAATAGAGAGGCTCTCAGATGAGATTTAGGGTCATTTTTAGACACCGATTATACCAGCAAAACACATGCACAATGTTCAGACTGTGGTGATGACAGTTTCACCTCCTATGATGCAGACATGTACAGTACAAAAAGGGAGAGAGAGAAAGTGTAACCTGCATAATGCATCTTGTTTTTGTATTTGGCCAATCATACGCACCATACTGGTACAATAGAACTACACCCTTCAGGTTATACAACGCAAAACCACAGTAGCTGCAATGGTGGCTGTCAGGACACTTGGTCTAAATGCTGGTGCACAGAGCCCCCAGTAGGTAAAATCGTAGGCGCTTCCTTATCACGTTGTTTACAAAATAATCCAAAATCCACACTTTGAAGCAGATATCTGCCTTTTTTTTCGGTTACTTTAATTACATAAACAGGCCCACTGCCATAAATCCTAGTGTTGGGAGTGACACACCTTCACAAGCCATACCACACAGGCAATTCCTTTTCCATTATTGTTTTAAGCACATGCTTCAGCTTGACTACAGACTGACATCAACTATATGCCAAGACAAATCTGTAAAGAAAAAACTCTTTGATTTTCCTATTTGGGGGGCTGGAGGGCCTGCTTGAGAATCCCCAAGGAAACTGAACTGATTGTTGGTTCCATCCTTTACTTAGATTTAGATGGACACCCTGTATGTCTGCTTGACAGGATTTTCTTCTTGCAGCCAAGAAATTGTTCACCAAAATAATGGACACATCATCACACCTCTTCAATAATTAATAATACATTTTATTTATTTAGTGCCTTTCCCATGCTCAAGTCGGTTGCTAAGGTCTATGTTACTATTTACAGTGGATCATAAAGGTAAATTTTTTTCAGCACTATTTATTTTTATTATCTGTCAAACATGTGAGTTTTGTGAGTGTCTTACTTGAGGCAGTTTTATCTGTGCACTGCAGGGGCATTTCAGAGAGGGTTATACCATATGCAATTACAACTTCATTTCCACTTCCTAGGACATCAGAAATTCCATCAGAAGACGTCCACTCATACCAGACACTACTGTTTCCACAATAAAAGAAGACAACAACAGGAAGTCATTGTTAGTTAACCAAGAGCTGCACCGAGGGTGCACACAACCGACAGAACAGTGCTATTATTTGCCTGACACACTGCGCCTTCACACCACCAAACGAAACACTTCAATTGAATGGGATTTTTTTCTGGCTGGGAACACTTTTTTATGCATTTTTGCGATCTTTTCTACAACTCATTGGGGTCACTGAAGTTTAATCCAGTAAAAAAAAAAAAAGACATGCAAGGCAAGAATCCACCCTCAAATGGAAGAACGATCAATAGCCAGTCCAACTTAAATGCAATTTCATAGACACAATCCCAATTTTGTAATAACAGATGACCAGAGTGCTGATTTTCAGAAAGCAACCAACATGAACACAGGAAGATCATGTCTGCTCTGTGCAGTAGGGGCTTCAGACATGACTGAAAGACATTCAGTTGGAGTGGGTTATCAGTGTTACCCACTTTGCTACTGCACCATTCTCTGTATAGTTGATTAATGTAAATGAACCTATGAGTCAATTATCCATCCATCCATCCAATATCCAACCCGCTATATCCTAACTACAGGGTCATGGGGGTCTGCTGGATCCAATCCCAGCCAACACAGGGCGCAAGGTAGGAAACAAACCCTGGGAAGGGCACCAGCCCACCGCAGGGCGCTGAGTCAATTATTAGGTTGTTATTAGGTACTACACAGTTTACAGTTACATATAACAACCAGAATAAAGCAGCAAAAAAGATTCATGTGCATTACTCAAATACAGGGGAGCCATTCATTAAATGGAGTCTTTACAAAACCACATTTTCAAGTTTTACAACAATACATTGCCCATAGGCCTGAGGTTCTCCAGATACTGGAAAAATGATTTACATAAATGTTAATACTACTACTACTACTACTACTACTAATAATAATAATACAAGTCCCCCATAGTTAATCACTATGTTTGCCTTGACATCCTTGCCCCAAATCTTCAAACACATACAGTACATCCTACATGATGCTTATTTTTAAAGGCTTACTTTATATAGTACAGGTTGAGGCAGTTCAATAGATTGTTAAATTGCGTTAAATGTTTATAGTATATATTTGTTTTTGTCCTGTACATTATTATTTACTGCTGTTGCATATTAAGGTATTATAAAGTCAATTATTAACATCAGTGAGTGTGCCCTGACTAAGTGGGTTAGAATATAGAAAAATGTGTTAATTTGTTATTGGTAGTTAGAATAGTTAAAACAAAAAAAGTAATACATTTAATGCAGTCAGTTTTAGTTAGAGCTTTATGCATTAAAAGGTATCTGAGACTCACAAAAAATATTGTCAAGATAATTGTTAGGCCAGTGTGGACTTAAAGTAAGGACTCTAATGTTATGGGGACACAGCACTTGCTAATTCATCATAATATGTTAAAGGTAGAATGCATGTAGTAATTATATATAATTATTAATAAATATAACACAATACAGTATAGTTTTGTCAGGTTTGTTCATATAATTGTCAGGTTTATTGATTGACTAGTTTAGAGGTAGATTTTGGGCATACAACACTTCCTAATTCACCATCATGATACCTTAAATTTAGAATAGATTCAGTCATTATTTATAATTATCAAAATATATTAAAGAAAATACTTTCACACAATACAAAAAATGTTTACAGTTTTGGTTTTAGTTAACGATACCACAATTTTCATAGGAAATCATGGATTGTCTTGATAGAGCAGCCTAGAAATGAACTGAAGGCTTAAGTGCAGTGTACTTCAAGCAATGATTTATATACAAAACATTCACATGTCTTATTTACTTTATAACACTATTTCCCTGTAACATGAGCATTGATTTAATCACATTTGTGTCCTTCGTGGCTTGTTTTTGATTAGCCCCACTAAAGCGTTCAGAGTTTCTCTGCTTGTCGACACTCTTTAGTTAGGGCAACATGGGACCTGAGGTGCTGATGCTGCTGTGCTGGGTTATAAACGGCATTTTTTGGCGACGGCTGAAGTTCAACATCTGTCTCTGTGGTTAACGCAAGAACAAGGCTAGACCCAAGATCACTAAAATGTGGCGATTTCTAGACTGCGGTACATCAGGGTGTCATTAAGTTGCTACGACGCAGTCTAAATCATTAAAGTACAGCCTAGTGGTTTACTTTCAGAAAGCCACAATCAAATCAGACATTACCCCCAGAACACTCCGGGAGTGTAGTATTGAAGTCATTACATTTTGCTGCTTTTTATAGCTTGTCCCCTTCTCCACAACATCATCTCTTGGTTTGGGGTCTCAAGGAACTGAGGCACACAGAATAAAGTGTACAATGCAGTGTGCTACTCTGTAGGGGGTACCAGCACAGTAAAGCCACACTCAAACCCAATCAGTCGTTTATTTGCACATAGACAGCTCTGAGCCATTAGCCCACCTAACTGAATATCTCTGACCTAACTCACCAACTCTGTAGACAAGCAACTGAGCAAGTGTAGCAGCACGGCACAGCCATACAAATCCCTTTTTAATAAGAGAAATGTGTTCAAGGAAATATGAAGCTGTGCTGTTTCACAATTTGAAGAGCACAGTCACATCAGGCTGAATGTGGTCCATCCAACTCTGTCCAAAACGATTTGTCACAGAGGCTGAACTGGAGTCAGATGAGGCCTACAAGTGGACACACTTTATTAAAACAACAATGGGATGATGCATAAATTGGCAGAGTCTTTGTCAGTCTAGCTGTGAGTCTAGTCTTAAGCACCCCCACTCTGTGCCCTTGCTCATCTTATTCAATACGCTTGCCTCAAACTGGGTGTGCATTCCACATGAATTTACCTGCAATATGAAGTGTCAGCATCCTATAGCCATTGGCAGTTCTGAGGGGGTCTCACCTCCTTAGGGGGCTACCTTGGCTACCTTGGGATGATTTTCAAAATGGTCTGTGTGATGCTTTACAAAAATCTCTTCTGTAAAAAAATAAAGCCTCATCAGAAGCATTGCAATTTATAGCAATGAACACTAAATTCTGATAATAAAGTGCAAAAAGAAAACGAGTTGTACAGAACCACTACTTTTTATAGTGACTTTTCTGCATGCAGTGCCGTAATGACCAGAAGAAAAATGAAAAATTTGTGTAAAGACTTTCCTTTGTGCACACAAATAACAGCAGAGACATAATTATGTGTACTTTCTACAGTATATATGGTATTATAGAAAAGAAGGGCTTGTAATAACTTTAACACCAGCCCAAATGAGGAGGGCGCTCCCGTCTGGCAGATGCATTAGGGAGAACATTCAAGAAAATCTACCTAAAGATGGAGGCTGCAAAGCCAAATTAACATTCTATGTGAATAGTACATGGCTGTGCTGTTAGAGTTAGTAAGGTCTTTTATAGTTCAGTTAATCAGCAATCAAATCATAAATGAACTTGCAAAATGGGTTCTTCTGCATATACATTTGTCTTGTCTGTTTTTGGATATTATTTTCAATATTTGTATCACATGATCACCACTTTTTTTTGGTGGTGTCGTCCTTAATTTAAAAATGTATATTCTGTTCTAATCTGTAGGAGAGATGGGAAATATAAATTTGCTAGTGGGAAATGTCTTGGGAATGTCCTTAAAAGTGGTAGCTCCACATGGGACATCAGTAGATAAAAATGCATCAGAGAATCATTGACTTGTGATGTAACATTTACCTTTCACCCCTTCCACTAATCAGTCAGAAATTACATTTTTGTGGGTGAACTCTATTTGAGGCAATTAATTACATGATAAATACACTTATTCATTTGCCTTTAACTAAATAATATATTTAATTTAATATATATATTATATATATATATATATATATCCATCCATTATCCAACCCGCTGAATCCGAACACAGGGTCACGGGGGTCTGCTGGAGCCAATCCCAGCCAACACAGGGCACAAGGCAGGAACCAATCCCGGGCAGGGTGCCAACCCACCGCAGTATATATATATATACAGTATATATTAATAGTACTAGGGTGTTGTACTATGTTAGCCATTATGAATGTAGAGAAAAGCCAAGCAAAATATGACTCCTTTTATTGTAATCTTTTTAGTTAGCCAATAAAAGGTGTCATTTTGCTTGGCTTTTCTGTATATATATTAAAAAAGCCAGGGTCCTAGAAACTATTGAAACCGTCAGAAAATAAACTGAAATATAAAGATGTCAGGTAATTGAAAGAAACTACTCTAGGCATCTCTCTCCTAGGAGGATTCGATTTGCTGACATGCTCGCATCACTTGTGCAAAATGTAAAATAGATACCTGTTTGCTGACGTTAGCGGCTAAGCGAGTTGTCTGTTTCCTCGGAGGTGGAGCCTTTACCCAGACTCCATCTCTCACTTCCGGGCACAGACAGACACACACACTTCCATGCGTAGACGTTTATTTATATATATATATATATATATATATATATACTAGGGGGTTCCCCCCCGCTTGCTTTGCTCGCCAGCCACTTCGCGTCTCTGCCGCTGGTGTTGTGAAGAGGGGAGCTGAACGCACCCCAAAGGAGATTCGTTGCATCTCTGAAACCCCCTCTTAAACGGTGATACAATGGGAAACAAATAGTTTTTTTTTTTTTTTTACCTCCTCTTTGCTCGATCAGCTGCTGGCTTGCTGCTGCTGCCATGCTGAATGATGTGCATCTATATATATCTATATATATACAGGGCGGGCCATAAGTTTCCATACATAGGAAAATAAACTTTTTTATGAAAAAACATTTTCATTTATATAATATTCTCTACATGACTGCCATTGTTTTGAAAACACATTTCAATACATGTCCGCCACTGCTGATGAACACGTATTAGCACAGCTGGAATTATGCCTGTAATGGCATTGGTGATACGTTCCCTAAGATGATTTATGTATCGTATCTTTTCCTGATACACCATGGCCTTCAAATGCCCCCAAAGATAAAAATCAAGTGGGTCATCAGTATGATTTCAATTCGTTGCACTTTATTCAAATCCATTTTTTAGGGTATTTGAAATATAAAAAATAAAATGTTAAATAACGATATGTATGGAAACTTATGACCCACCCTGTATATACAGTATACATATATATATATATATATATATATATGTATATATATAATACAGTTGGCAGATACTTTATCACACATCTATGAGCTGCTTCTTGCAACTGAGAGGATGTGTCAGATGTTTGCCAAATGGCCGACCAACCACCTAAATAATCAGATTGTGATTCAGAACCTCATATATATGAGGGTAAATCAAAAAGTAAATGCAATTTAAAGTTATGTAGGATCTGCAAAGGATAAAAGTCGACGAAATACAACATGATCATGATGGATTATAGGTGGTTTGAATACACATAATGTAGTTGAAACCAAAGTCAAATGAACATGGACGCTCCGCTGCAGGCATGCACCATTGTTGAACAATGCACCGTTATGAGATTTCTTTGGGTAGAGGGAGTGAAACCTGCTAACAAAAGATGTTTACTCAGTACAGAAGTGAAAGTTTCATGTCTGAACGAAAAGTTTACAAATGGGCAGGAAAGCTTAAAGTGGGGAGAGCAAGTGTAACTCAGTTTGGGTGACCATCAGCATCCTTTACATGGGCCCACTTCAACATGGTAAATGCATTCATCAGACAAGACAGACAGATTACGTTGTCTGCTGTTGCTGCACATTTCAATATCAGCTATGGACCTGCACGTCCCATAGTGCGTGATGACTTGGAGTACTGTACAGTTTGTGCAAGATGTATATCCAAATAGCTTACTGATCTGCACAAACCAACACCCTTTAATGAATTTCAACAGGTTTCACTCCCTTCGGCCAAAGAAATCTCACTACAGTGTGTTGTTCAATAGTGAAATCCCACAGTGGAGCGTCCATGAGCATTTGACCTTGGCTTCAACTAGACTAACAGCAGAGCTGTGTTCAAGTTGCTCATAAGCAATTGCAAATGCGTTGTATAATGTCGGTTGCATGCTGTCCATTGCAGTTACAATGTAATTTTCAAATTGCCTTTACTTTTTGATTTACCCTTGTAATGTAATAAAATCAGATTGTGATTCAGACTTTTTAAAAAAAGAATGTAATACACTGATCTTCAACCTGCCAAACAAGTGAATCCAGCCACCGTGGCGCAGCATTAAAGGCTTCGAACCAAACCCATAAGGGGATGCAAAGGTGACGAGCCCCAGTTAGGGCCCCAGTTAGTGTGCACTTTGTATTAATTGGGCGGAGTGGTGGCTCTGAGGCTAAGGATCTGCGCTGGTATCCAGAAGGTTGCCGGTTTGAATCCCCGTCACTGCCAAAAGAGATCCTACTCTGCTGGGTCCTTGAGCAAGACCCTTAACCTGTAATTGCTCCAGGGGCGCTGTACAATGGCTGACCCTGCGCTCTGACCCCAACGGGTATGTGAAAACTAACAAATTCCTAATACAAGAAATTGTATAAGGCGAAATAAAGAACAAAAAAAAAAAAAAAAAAAAAAACATATCTATGAGCTGCTTCTCGCAACTGAGAGGATGCAACAGAGGTTTGCAGACCAACCACAAGAGTTACCTGGTGGGTAACCATCCAGAATAATCAGACTGTGATCAGACCTATGAATTTAACCCTTCGAAATAAGCGAACCAGCCACTGTGGCCAACGTCTGAGATTCGATTCCAACTCGTAAGGGGATGCAAAGGTGCGCTCACCTGATAAGCCTCAGTAAGGTTGAAACGCGTGTCGTATGCTCTTTGTATCGTTTAGCAGATCTGTATCACATATCTATGAGCTGCTTCCTGCAACTGAGAGGACATGGCGGATGTCTGCCGACTGGCCAACCAACCACATGCGTTACCTGGTAGGTGAGCACCTAATAATCAGACTTAAAAAAAAAAAAAAATAAAAAAAAAAAGAATATATAGATAATAGTACTATCTAGAAATTCCAAGAAAGAAAACACTCGCAGCAGCTCTTGATGGCGAATAAGTTATAACAGACATCATTGATTGCCTGTTGAATTTCAGTCCTTAGACAGAAGAGTTTTGCTGAACATTACAGATGACCTCATTCTGGTGTTTTGCTGGAGTAATCAAAATTAAAAAGCAGGATTTGTTGAATAAACAACATAACATTCAAATAACAATAAAAATACAATAGTTAAAAAAATAATCATAAAAAATGTTCCCTGGATATCACCATTTGCTGTAGATGCGGCTCTTTAAAATGTGTTTGCATAGTTGTTGATTCAGTTTTCTTCTCTGATTTCACCTCCCCGCTGTCAAGTGGCTAAATCCGCAGTGGGGGCCAAGGGATTTCTAAGAGGCCAATTAGCCGTTCAACCTTCCCTTTGGTCTGTCTACGCTTGCCTCTTTGTGCAGGTGCTCTTGCTTGATGCTGTTTGCTGGCAAATATAGTATTATGAAGCACATATTTCTATTAATCTGTCTGCTCCACACAATAAAAAGTGAGCAACAGGGCAATAAATATATTTTATTTCTTTCATGACCATTGTGGCAATCACAGGAGATGCAGCAAGCTCTCGGAATTTCCTTTGAAGCTTCAGTTATTTAATTTATATATTTATTTTGCTTTATTTCGTTATCATTACAACCAGGTGCCACCTGCTTTCTTGCATTGCTATGTGATAACTCTCACAGTGCTACACATTAAAAATGCTTTGTTGTCTGCCTTTGTTTTTAACAAACAATGTATACTTGTCTTAGGAGCCCAAGGTGCTATATAAAAACATTGTCATGTAATGCTTCATTTGTGATTCAATTTTGGATCAGCTTCAGAAGAGCTTGCTGTGAAAAATACTCTAAAGAGGTGGGGAGCACAGTTGCAGCATCACAGGAACTCTGTGCACTGTCCTGGGTACCCTTCAGTCTGCTAGGCTAACCAGGCTGCCAAGGTGGCTTTGGGCATGCAGCCCCACTCTAGAAGACATAATGTATCACGACTGGTGAGTCAGGCAGGAGGAAGGAGAACCAGGGTTTTTAGAAAAGATTTGAAAGCTGAGGGAGAGGAGTGGTTTACTGCTATTTATTGGTCGGCAGATGCATAAATGCGGTGGGAAATGGATGCACGTTTTGCACTGTTAGGCCAAAGGTACAGGCAGGATTTTGTTTCCATTGGTTTATTTTGTACCTCTGTCCTCTTTTTCCCCTTTCTCTAGTATTTATAAAGCTCACTTTTTCATTACTTTGGCATCCTTGGACTTGATTCTGTGGTCAGGGAATGGCTTGTGGGTGCACCGCACTTATCTGCTGGGTTTTGTTAATTTTTTCAGGGCATGTACCATTTATTTATCCATCCTCTTTCAAGACCCGCTTGATCCAAACACCCCTATCTACCCGCTGTTACCTAGCAAAAAGGATATGCACACTTCTGATTTTTTTCTCACTATTTATCTAAATTACAGAGGGACAAATATGAAATTAATGCACCAGACAGGAATTAAATGTCTTTCTTCTAGTGTGAATGGGACAAATCTTGCTGGAAGTGAAATACAACATATTTTGTTATTTATTTATTTATTTGTTAAGAAAAACATTGAATTTCGCTGTGAATTATTTTGCCCATCACGATTTTTTAGTTGTTGAATACACTTCTGGAAAAACTCAGGTAGACAAAACAAAGGAAAGTGGACAAATTGTGTTTGGGGATGTCTGAAACAAGTAACTTTATTTAAAACTTAAAGTCAGAGTTTTGGTCCCATCACAATAATTACTAATGTATAAATTCCTATATATATGTTCACATATTTTTCCTATTCTACATCAAGTCAACGGTGAATATTGAACATACACTTCTAAATGTTGTCAAACAAGTGATCCAGTAGGTGTAAAATTCCCTATTAAAATGAATTAAATTCATTATTAAATAATTTTAAATGTGGGTAGTCCAAGATTAAATGAAGCAATCTTATCACTATTTTGTTACAGTCAGGATTTTCTCCGTGGCTTGTTTTTCTTTGTTGTTTTGAATATTATTTTCTATATATATATTTTATGTTTGTAATTATGCACTGTGTCACACACAAGCAAATAGGAGGGAACTGTATGGACCAAGTGAGGGTAATTCCACGCCAGGTCAGGGGGTGGCAGGGTGTGCTAACCTTTCTTCTGTTGTCTCTGCAGACAAAAAATGGCAAAAAGTGCCTGATCCAACACTTCATTTCCGGCACCTACAAGCATGTCACTTCCGGCCCAGGTGCCCAGAAGCATGTCACTTCCGGTGGCAACCCCAAAAGCACATCACTTCTGGGTTCACTACGCCACTTCCTGTCTGGAAATTTAAAACCGTCATCTTTTCCAACCATCCTCAGTTCAGTTACGGACTCCAATACATGCACATCAGTGCTACTTTCAAACCCTTTTTACAGCCAGGGAAATTATACTGGTGGCTGCACCAAACCTTTTTTGAGTGTGTCAAGTCTAATTCTTTCACAACTGTTACTTTTAAATTTGCCTCCATTCATTGTTAATTCTGGGTGCAGCATGGGTGTCATAGTGGGAAGGAAAAAGGGTAATGGTTACCCAGGGCCCACTGATGAATGGGGACTCCAAGCCTGGAATGAAAAGTTTATTTTCGAGAGGAAGGGGCCCACAGAGACTACATATGTACAGGGCCCAGGGTTCTGTGCCACACCCCGGGATGAAGCCCCAGGAGGCGGGCCCACCCTAATGTCACTGCTGCTGGATCCTCCTTCTGGCATTATAAGTAGCGCAGAGGAAAGGAGACAGCAGCGATGCATTAAAGACTGAAGTAGATTATAGTAGGTATTGGTTTTCTGTGGATCAACTGACGTTTATTACTTATGCTCTGTTTTTTTTTTTTTGCTAATTAATGATGTATTGGGACTTGGCTGCCTTGGATTGCCTTTTTTAAGGTTCATTCTTATTACGCTTTTGAGCATTTTTGCTCTGTTTTCAATGTTTGTTTATTTTTTAAATGATAAGGACTGAGAAGTGAACATAGTAAGAAACAAGTAGGCACTGAAAATCAAACTAATCTGCCATCAAAATGAATTTGCTAACCAAAACTTTAAGCCCTATAGCATAAAATATTTTCTTTAATCAGAAAGACAATGATCAAATGTTCAATTTGCATTTCAACAGGGGTCTTCGATAGTGACAGAACTCCAGGGGTGTCCTTTATTCTGTCACTGTGATGACATAACATGCATTGCATTGGGAAACTCTGAGAATGATCACCCAGGAAGCACCTGCTGCCTTTGCTCTAAAATGATGGCATCTGTAACAAAGCAAAGATGATGATGTGGCCTAATGGCAAATATTTACAACTTCTTCAGTTTGTCATTAAAACCAAAAACTAATGCTAAATTCAGAATCTTTGGGTTCTGCACACCCTAAACAGATGTAAAAAAATCATTAAGAAAAGCTTACAAAAATTAAGGAAAGCCACAGAGCACAGCACTATGCATTTCCAGTAAGTTTAAATCACTCAGTTTATAAAGTTTATAGTCTGGGATTGTTTTTCAAGCCAGAGTTTTCACAGCCTTATGTCCCTTTTTGAACTGTCAAAACCAGCTATCTATTTTGGGACCTGCTAGGCCAGAAGCCAGCAGGTAGTTGTCAGGGGAGTGCAGGTCTGAAGTGAGTCTCTTCTGGGTTGGTCTGTGAAGGTTCTGGCCTGCCTTTTGTGGAGCTCTTAGGAGGTCTCACAACCATTAGCTGTGTTTCAATCTCCATTTCACACCACTTTTTAGTCAATTTCGCCGGCCAAGCACATAATGCAGTAGGTTGCACACAAAATACTGTGGGTACAGAGGATGTACCATGCCTTCTTTGTGGGTGCATCAGTACCAAATTAAATTGAAAATCATACACTGATAAAGGTGAGCTGAGACCAGAGTTTTTAGAGACCAGCATTGACATGGAGTCAATATTCATATTGCATTCTGAGATTAATTTTAGGGGCAAAACGTCAGGGTCTCTGCCCGGTTTCAGTGCCCTCTGGTGGCCAAAGCACCTCTTAAGATTCTCTTGTGTTCAGGATCCATTATCCTGGGTTTTCCCACTGTTTGTTGTGAGAAGTGGGATCACAATGGCTTCTCATCAGCCACTGAGCTGGTGTTGTACCACTCCTTGTGACCTCCTCTCTATTTCTGTTGTACTTTCAGAATTTACTTGGAAGGCACTTAAAACATGCTAGTACAGACACTGTGTCTGTCGATGGCTTCTCCTCACATCGCTCTGAGGTAATTTTCTTATATGTCACCTTTGTGAGAAGCCTTCTCACCACGTATAACTCTGCAAGTGCTCACCAGACAAGCCTTTTTTATAATTGATTAGTTAAAAGAATTCCTTGTCCCCAACAAGCAATGTCCCCATTTTGAATAAAGTGCAGAATTGGTGAATAAAGTGCAGAACTGGTGCAGAAGCTCCATGGTTGAGGTGTAAATGTTAGCAGCACCACTTGGTTTTACTCATTTTGTACTTGGCAGGCAAAATATCCTAAAAATATTTGCAATGGAATGAAACAGAAAGTATTCTTAACTTCTTAAATAAAGTATCGAATGGCTTTGTATAGCTGGACAAAGCCAGGGATTGGTGATAGTGGACTTAAAAAAAAAAAAAAAGGCACTGTCCTTTCGCAGTAATGATGCATACATGTTTCATTTGACTAAAGTGCACACATTTGTCAGTTTGATCTTAAAATGCCAGTGAAAGAGAAACCGGCAGACTCTTTCTTTGATAGCATTCAACCATTCTTTTGTGCCACTCAGACTTTAAGGCACCAAACCCCAAGGAAGCAGACGATATTGATATTTATCAGTTGGGCTTTACTTTGGAAAAGGTCTCCTTTTGTTCGACAGTGAGGATGATTATGAGGGAAGTTCTGTCTTTTTCGGCTTAGCAGCGGCAGCTGTGAAGCTGATGATTTTTGTTTGGATGGAGTAGGGGCTGGGAGTGTGGGGAGGTAATGCTCTTATTACCATTTTTAATGCAGCGGCGTTTTACGTCTTGATGACACCTAAGCTACTGAATCAATACGAAATTAACCCAACGGTAATGGCCTTCAATTTAGCTTTACGTTGCACTTGATTAAATTTCTCCCAGACTCAAATTGTTAGATAATTTCCTTTATGAAGTTCAGAGCAATGACTGTGAGGAAATGTCCTTCTTGGGCCTATCAAATAACTTGCTTACTTCATGACTCATTTTGTTATTTAATGCTGTCGGCTTGATCAAATGGAGGAGCCTGGCCACCAAAAAGTAGAGTTCAAAAAGATATAAATCTTCCATTTTTATTTTTGACTATTTGCAAGAAAGCGTGCAGTCAGAAAAAAAAAACTTAATGAACAGAGTGGAGGAAAGCTTAAAACTCAGCTAAAGAAACATTCGCCCTGTCTACCAAAACACAATGTCAGATGCAATTAGTGAGCTGACTCAAGCCATATTTAAATCACAGCCATTACAATTACGATTGCTATGGTTCACCGGCACTTCCTGCTTATGTAACCTCAAGCATGTCGCTGTCATAATTAGGTAATTTACAGTCTCGACAGTATGAGATAGTACTTGTACCGAGAAGCAGCATTCTTTACAAATTCAGACAGGACCGATACAGTAAAAAGACAAAGTTCAAAGAATGAATTTGCGTTGGTTGAATTCAACGAACCTATCAATCAGTTATCCATTATATTTTTAACGTCGATGGACAACATAAAACTGCTGGCTCATTCCCCACCACAGACTGACAGTAGGGCTACACACTGACACTGTTTGTTAGACTACAACACAAAGTTCTGATTTTAGCCACTGAGTACACACCTCATCAGTGATGAGCTAAAGAACAGAAAATAACACCAAAAAATATTAAAAGAACCAGAAAAAGAGACAAAAGAAAAAAAAGATGGGATTATAACCGGGATTTCCATGGCCTGATGTCAAAACCAAAATGTGAAGTTGAAGTCAAAGAAATGGAGACTGAAGATCTATAATCAGGAACTCTCTAAACAAAGGCTTGTGTTTTCTCCACAAATCCTGAATGAGGAAGAGACAGCAGCGCTGACCTTTTAACCCATCGCATAGATGGCGTCATGCACTATGTATACTGACAAGGTGAGACAGTATATTATTTTTAAATGAAAAGGACTGGGAACATAGTTAGAACCAATCTGAGGTCATTTATGGAAAGTCAAATTGATATGTCATTAATACAAATCATTAACCACCACTCAATGACCTATAACAGAAAGTATTCTCTTTAATTGAATAGACAATTTGTTTGCTAAACTGGGGTGATCTGTCAATCTCAGTTAGGGGAACAGAATCCCACAGGTGACCCTTAATTCTGTTGTCATGATCACGTAACAAGCATTGCACACAAGTATTCAGGAAAAACCTGATGCCTTTGCTATCAAATGATAGCGCATGTAACAAAACACAAACAGCATTACTGTATAACAGTAAATGTTTACAGCATCTTCAATTTGTAATGAAATCAAAAACTAATGCTAAATCTGTGGGTCCCAAACGCCCTTAATAGATGTTTACTTTGTAAAAATACAAGGAGGAAACCTCACTACAAATTACGAAAAACCACAGATCATAACACTACGCACTTCCAGTACGTTTCCCAGGCAAATAGTACACAATAACCACAAGACCAGAAGAACCATGAAACCCAAGATGGCACTGTAGATAATGCAAAATACTTTGAACTACTTTCAATAAATTTTAAATTAAGAAGAATTTCAATACTTGAATATTACATGCTTCGCTCCCCTAAATGGCTACATGATGTCAAAACAAATCATAACTAAAATCCAACAAAAAATGAAACAGCACCAATTCATAAGAGGGTAGCTACAGTAGTTGGCAAGATCTGAGTTTCAGGGAGGAATAACTGAGCTTCTGAAAAGCAGTTCACTGAGAACGATAGGAGTAGTTGGCAGGATCTTAGATTTTGAGTAAAAAAGTTAACATTTTTAGGACCAAAGAGGATTGAATTAGAAATACGGTTTGAGATTGATAACTCTGAAGAGGATCAAGACAACAGCAATCCAAAACCTAAGGCCTTAAATACAGAACAATTAGAAAATATAACAAATTGGAAACGTAACAGAAATTTGGAGTTTAGTATTAAACTTATTCTTTGCAGGTTACTATATTTCACTTTGATAAATCCCTTACTGATTACTAATATGAAGAAATCTACTAATCTTTAACCCCCACTGTCCTAAAGTATTTGTTAATGCAGTCCCGGTTCCTCCCTGTGTGGATAGCGCTTTGAGTACTGAGAAAAGCGCTATATAAATGTAATGAATTATTATGAATTATTATTATTATTTATTCCACCTAATTATTCTAATTGTTATATATTTTTCCTGTAAAGCTTCTAAGATCAGTATCCATTACAAATGTGTCCATATATATTTTTATACAGTAGAAGGAGTGTGGATTGAATGACTTGCTCAGCATCACACCACGAGTCAAAGGTGGGGACCGACCCAAAAACCTGGCGATATTGAGAAAAAGCTAACATTTTTAGGACCAAAGAGGATTGAATTAGAAATATGGTTTGAGATTGATAACTCTGAAAAGGATCCAGACAACAGTAATCCAAAACCTAAGGCCTTAAATACAGAACAATTAAAAAAGATTACCTTGTCAGATAGGATGTGATGGTGGAACCCGTTCTAATCAAAATGGTCCTAATATAATAATTAAGGTCCAAAGTGAAATATTTCAGCTTTTGTAAGGATGCTATTTAATGAGGAACCAGAATGGAGAAGGACCCAGATTCACCAACTGAGTGATGTTATTTTTATACCACTGGAATTTTTTTTTAATCATTCAAGAACAAACCATTCATTCATTCATCAAGATGAACAGGCATGCTGTATGATGCTCATGACTGAAAGTTTTAAAAAGGTTTAGGCACCATAGCCACCTTTTTTAATATACTACAACTATCCATCCATCCATTATCCATCCATCCATCCATTATCCAACCCGCTGAATCCAAACACAGGGTCACGGCGGTCTGCTGGAGCCAATCCCAGCCAACACAGGGCACAAGGCAGGAACCAATCCCGGGCAGGGTGCCAACCCACCGCAGCATCCATTATCCAACCCGCTATATCCTAACTACAGGGTCACGGGGGTCTGCTGGAGCCAATCCCAGCCAACACAGAGCACAATGCAGGAAACAAACCCCGGGCAGGGTGCCAGCCCACCGCAGGGCACACACACCAAGCACACACTAGGGACAATTTAGGATCACCAATGCACCTAACCTGCATGTCTTTGGACTGTGGGAGGAAACCGGAGCACCCGGAGGAAACTCACGCAGACATGGGGAGAACATGCAAACTCCACGCAGGGAGGACCCGGGAAGCAAACCCAAGTCTCCTAACTGTGAGGCAGCAGCACTACCACTGCGCATATTTTTAAAAAAACTAAGCTTATTTAATATTGCTACAAATCATGACTGTGTATCAGAGTTAGCATCACATTTTGGGTTTGCAAAAATGAATGTATGTCAAATTTCAAAACATAACGTCTTCATCCATCCCTTCTTCTGTGATTGAATCCACCTAAACTACCACCGTCAAGAGGAAGGCAAAAATCAAAACTAGATACAAAAGATTCTAGAAAGTTGATTCAGTTCATCTGGACATAGTTCTTTTCCAGGGAGATACGTTACATCACTCATCCAAGTGACTTCCGCCGTCTCAGTTGACTGCAGGTTTCTCCAACCTTATAAACAGTACCTTTGCATAATGACCGAAACTAGCACCATTGACTAACAACGGGCCATATGATCAATGATATGGAAATTGTCCATTAATCAATGGCCATGAGTACCATTCACAGAGAGTTGGGGACTGGCTGCAATCACAGCATTGTAAGACGGTGAAAGATGTTCCCTTAGGCCCCCTCCTCGGTTCAGAGATGGTCGCTCCTTTTTCACGTAAATGACCTCCTTGACTCCTTGGTCAAACCAGCGTTTCCTCCCTGTCGAGGATGTGCACATCTTCATCACTGAAAGAGTGACCACTGTCCTGTAGGTGTAAATAGACTGCGGAGTCCTGGCCTGACGAGGTAGCTCTTCTGTATTGTGCCATCTGCTTTGCCAGTGGTTACTTGGTTTCTCCAATGTATAATTCACGGCAATCCTCTTGGCACTTAACTGCATAAACTATATTACTCTGTCTGTGCTGGGGCACCCGGTCCTTGGGGTTGACCAATTTTTGCTGTAGCGTGTTTTGGGGTTTGAAAGCCACCGAGAACCATTGAAAAAAATGCGTCTCAGTTGTTCCGATACTCCTGATACATAAGGGATCACCAAAGGTTTTCGCTTAGGCAGCGGTTGTCCTTCCTCTCTCCTGGATTGCTTAGAGCATTCTTTAGGTGTCTTCTCTGCTTTGACAAAAGTCCAGCTGGGATAACCACATTTTCTCAGGGCCTTTCTGATATGATGTTCTTCTGCTGCCCTGGCTACTGTGTCTGTGGCTATGGTGTTTGCTCTGTGTTGTAGAGTCCTGATGACACCTATTTTGTGCTCTAGTGGATGGTGAGAGTCAAACCTTAAATGCTGATACAGTCAACTGAGACTGAGGAAGTCACTTGGATGAGTGATGTAACGTATCTCCCTGGAAAAGAACTATGTCCAGGTGAACTAAATCAACTTTCTAGAATTTCCTTACTTGGATTATTGAGCATGCATCGAGACTTAGATACAAAAGAGCTTGTTCTAAAAAAAAGATAAAATTAATAGAAGAAAATAAGTAAAAACAAGAAAATGAGCCAAACTGAGCATGAATAACGTTTGTGATGAGTGGGCACAAGACAAACAACTTGGGTCACTTTTATGTCAACTTTCAAAGGATTTGCCTACGCGCTTTTCTTGCCAAGTTTCAGCTATTGATTATTGGGAGGAGGGCCTTTGTGCTGTTCCTCCATGGTAAAGTTTTGGTGGGGCCGATTTCCTGAATTGCTTCTTCGTTCATTACTGGAAAATGTGGCAGACATAGGCATGTGGAAAGTGAAAGTTGTGCACCCTCACACGCACCTCGAAAAGTTCATACAACAGATTTGATTTTGTTTCTTCACTTTTTAATTTTTAAGAAGGTGGCTTTAATTTCATTCATTTTTATTTCAGTTAATGAGATTCTTTTTTAGTCATGTTCATTACAGTTTTCATTAACAATCATCACCTTGATCCCCATAGTAGTCAGGAGCATGCCAGCTCAATGTCATGATATTCACATGAATCGTTTGTTATTTTATGATTAATTGAAAGCACAACATATTGGTTTATTATTATTATTACTTTAGATCAGACCTGCATCCAAGACTACTTGCAAAATGAAAGTGCAGTACAATTGCTTGAATACTTTTTTCCTCCATTGCAGCAAAGCTATACTGCTTAGGGTCAAAGAGACTAGAAATGACCCCAAATGAAAGTCATGACTTTTTTTTATCTTTATTTTACATTATACAATTTCTTTTATTAGGAATTTGTTAGTTTTCACATTCTCCTTGGGGTCAGAGTGCTGAGTCAGCCATTGTACAGCACCCCTGGAGCCATTGCAGGTTAAGGGGCTTACTCAAGGGCCCAACAGAGTAGGATCCATTTTGGAAGTAATGAGGATTCGAAGTGGCAACCTACTGGATACTGGTAGAGATCCTTAGCCTCAGATTCACCACTCCGATTCCTGACATTTAGGAAATATAACAAATTGGTAACTTAACAGAAATTTGGATTTTATTAAGCTTACTCTTTGATAAAATCCCTTACTGATCACTAATACGAAGAGATCAACTAATCCCTAACCCCCACTGTCCTAACGTATTGGTCAATGCAGTTCATTCCACCTAATTATTTTAATTGTTATATATTTTCCCTGTAAAGCTTCCAAGATCAGTATCCATTACAAATGTACCCATATATATTTTTATACAGTTGAAGGAATGTACATTGAATGACTTGCTCAGCATCACACCACGAGTCAAAGGTCGGGACTGACCCAAAAACCTGGTGATTTAAACTTCAGTGCCTTAGCTGCTACTCCACACTATCTGACTGCAGGCTCAATCTGCTGTTAACTTCTTCTGGACCAAGTCCTGGCTCTAAAATCTGTACTAACCCCTACTCTCTCTTCTGTTTCCTTTTCCGGTGTCCTTTTGGTGGTGGCTTGCTCCACCACCATCTACTCAAAGTACCATGATGTTCCAACAATGATGGATGGATTAAAAGCCAGAAGTCTGTATGACCATCAGCATCAAGTGACTCCATGAGGTCCCTAACTACAAAGAGGACTATTTCATTTATGTTAGGCAGAATGCCCAGAGGGGACTGGGCGGTCTCGTGGCCTGGAACCCCTAAAGATTTTATTTTTTTCTCTAGCCTTCTGGAGTTTTTTTTTGTTTTTTCTGTCTACCCTGGCCATCGGACCTTACTCCTTTTCTATGTTAACTAATGTTGTCTTATTTTAATTTCTTATTTTGCCCTCTTCTACGCGGTGGTGTGCTGGGGAGGCAGCATTAAGAAGAAAGACGCCTCACGCCTGGACAAACTGGTGAGGAAGGAAGGCTCTATTGTTGGCATGGAGCTGGACAGTTTAACATCTGTGGCAGAGTGAAAGGCGCTCAGCAGGCTCCTATCAATAATGGAGAATCCACTGAATCCACTAAACAGTGTCATCTCCAGACAGAAGAGCAGCTTCAACGACAGACTGCTGTCACTGTCCTGCTCCACTGACAGATTGAGGAGATCGTTCCTCCCCCAAACTATGCGACTCTTCAATTCCACCCGGGGGGGTAAACATTAACATTTAACATTATACAAGTTATTGTCTGTTTTTCACCTGCATTATTATCAATCGTTAATTTAATATTATTTATTGTATCAGTATGCTGCTGCTGGAGAATGTGAATTTCCCATTGGGATTAATAAAGTATCTATCTATCTATCTATCTATCTATCTATCTATCTATCTATCTATCTATCTATCTATCTATCTATCTATCTATCTATCTATCTATCTATCTATCTATCTATCTATCTATCTATCTATCTATCTATCTATCTATCTTTTCTTCATTATGTAAAGCACTTTGAGCTACTTTTTGTATGTGCTATATAAATAAATGTTGTTGTTGTTGTTTTGTATTGAATAAAATGTCCAACTCCTTCTCTGAAACATATCAGCAATGTAAAAGAAATGACTATTTCAGATATCCTCTGTCAGCAGTGTCAAAACAAATATTGAATCTTGCCGATTACTCTAATCTTCTAATTGGTTATTTGGAAATGCACAATTTTTTTTTGCCTAAAAATAATAACCTGCAAACAACTCTATTCCTTCTTTTTGGGCTGGCAAACACTTGAACATACAGTAGCAGAGGCCTTAATTTTGAATTTCACTCCTGGAGCTTTATTATATAATATAGAAAAGGTTTCTAGAATCTGTCCATACTCATTTTATTTGCATGTGGGATTTGTCATATTTTGATCACTTCATTGTTATTAGGCATGAAGTCTCTGTAAAAAAGACCAGGACATGAAATCGTATGCAAAATTCATAATGAAGGACAGACAAAGTTCAGAAGTAGCGTTATATCTCAGCCAGGGCTCCCTCCCTCCCAGTTGGGGTTCAAATTCATGTGTTATGCCTCTTTGGTTCATTTTTGATTCTGTTATATATGTTGATCATTCTTTGTTTTTGATTTTGTCTATGTATGTAAGCAGGCTTTGTTACATTCCACGGAGGACCACCTACCAATCACCATCAGGGACTACTCTCTGTCACATAAATCCTTAGGGTCCTCCCCAGTTCTTGGTGGTTCATTTTGAATTTGCTTTGGAGTTTTGGTGACTTATTGCATTTCTGCTGTGCTTATTTTGATTCAATGGACATGTTTGATATGTCTTTTGACCACTCTTTGGATTCTTGATTTGAGGCTTTGTTTGCTTTGGTTGCCATATTGTTTTAGGAAACTTCACTTTGCGTTTCTGTGCTCTACAGAGCTTCATTCTTGTTAAAAAAGCACTTTTGTGAGAATAAACCTTTAATTTTATAAAGAATCAACATGGCTCTTTTTGTATCTAGCTGGAGTTTTTGTCAGGATTTTCCCCTCTAGTCTGTGTTTTTGAAAAGTGGTTTTGGGACTTAAGAGCTTTGGAACTCAGAGCACATCAAAACTTCAGACAACAAAAACCAAAGGGAATGACAAAAATCATGAGCTGAGCACAAAAATAAGTTCATAACAATAATCAAAACCAGACGCTAGAGCCCACTTTAAGTAAAGCTAAAACCACCAATAGAGATTTGCATGAAACAAAGTGAATTCCACCAGGGAATATAGAAGGAATTGCTGCCATATTTATATGCTGTCAAACAAAAATACACTCAGCCATTTCAGGAAGCTCCTGGAGTGGAGGTTTTGTGCTGATGTTGCTTCAGGGGCAGTTTGGAACTCTGTTGTGAGTGAAGCACCAGAGGACAGTCGATTTTTACACTTTCTTCTGTACTCAGTGGCCACGGTTTATGAATTTGTGTGGTGTACCACTGAATGGCTGAGCTATTGTTGTTCCTACAAGCTTCCACTTCACAATAACAGCACATTAAAACATTAGAAGATTAGAACAATCTGCACAAGAACAGGCCATTCAGCCCAACTGTGTCCTCATGTTCTTGATGAACTTATTTTAAAATCACAGTCTCGATCCAATGGACTAATTCACTTCATAATTTTAACCACTTCAGTCAGGTCACCTCTTAATCTTCTTTTACTTAAACTGTAAAGGCTCAGCTTTTTTAATCTTTCCTCATAACTCATTCCAAGTAGCCCTGGAATCGGCCTAGTCGCTCTTCTCTGGACCTTTTCTACCGCTGCTCTGTCTTTTTTGTACCCTGGAGATCACAACTGCACCCAGTACTCCAGATGAGGCCTCACCAATGTGTTACAAAGTTTCAGCAGAACCTCCTTGGATTTGAACTCCACACATCAGTGCGCTATATCACCTGACATTCTGTTAGCCTTCTTAATGGCTTCCTATCACTGGAAGTTGATAGTGTCAAGTCCACCATGACTCCTACATCCTTCTTGTAAGGTGCAGATGTAGCAGAGCAGAAATTTCACATACTGACAGTATGGCGGTATCCTATGACGGTGCCAGGTTTAAATTCAATGATCTCTTAAGTGCAACCCACTTTACCGACAGTGTTTGTCAGTGGATGACTATGTGTACCATTTAACAATGAAACACCTGAACTCAATCATTTGAAGGGTTGCCACATATTTTGGGCTATATAGATATAGGTTGATCAGCTGGTCCTCCAAAAACACAGAGAAGACCACCAGGTAAAGAGTTAAAAGCTCAAAGTGCCCGAGAGCCTGTCTATCTGAGGAACGAACCCTGAACACACCTCTAGGGTGGCCACTGGAAGTTCAGTAATCTCAAACCCAGCAAGAAGTGCAAGATATCCCTGTCAGTGACACTTCTTCTGTTAACACCCTTAGCTGGGGCTGTAATATGGAACAGGTACTACTCAGGGTCAATTTGTTGTTGGACCCCAAAGGGGTGGAAACTCTCTGATAGGCTGCTCAGAGCACAAGAGAAGAAAGCATGTACTGTATGTGGAGGCTATATAAAGATGCAGACCTTTTACAGTAAGTGCTAAAATGCTCTAAAATAAACCTAACCAGCACGGCTGGGTTTCATTCCACTGCTGTCATGCATTTTGGTTGATGGACTGTCTGTCCCCTGTGAGTTACAATGGACAGATCTGTTTGCCAGGCTCTCTTTCCTTCCCACCTTCCTAAAGACTATGTGACAAATTTAAATTTAGTCCCTTTTATTTCATTAATAAATTCTTCATCTATCATTTGGCCATTATCCAGTCCATTGTTGTGGATGCCCAGATTACTGAATATAAAATTTCTTATTTGAGTCTGCCAAAAAGTTTGCAATGAGACACACAAACACATCCACACTCAAAGACAAACACGCGCAACCCCCTTTACAGTAACAGTGGATTTCTTTGAAAGAATGTTAAATCCTGCATTACGTACTGTAAAGAAGTTTATTGAGACAGCAGCCGAGAACACATAACGTCCTCTGTGGCAACATACTGGGGTCTCATATATGATTAGAAAAATGTTATCATTTATGCTTCAGTGGAAAAATTCTCTGAGCTATGATTGGACGCAGTTTAGGAGAATGACCACTACTAAATGCCCTTGGAATGCCTGCCACATTTTTGCTGTTCTTTTTTTAACCAGGCGGCTTAGCCACTATTGGTTTTACAAGCGGGTGAGGTTGGTGGTGGGGTGTGCATGTCGAGTAAGGTGAGTGTCCATACTTACCAGAATGGAATAATGATAAAAAGAAAGTGAGAAAAAAATGAGAAAGCGAAACATAGAGTACAATTAATTAAATCAGTTCAATGGAAATACAGCACCACCTTCTTTGGTGCACTTATAGAAGAAAAGAGCATGAAGGCGATAAACCAGTCACTTGTGCAGCTGTCAAAAGAAGCAGCTGGCTGGGTGAGGATGCAGATCAAGGGCATCGCTGAAAAGGGCAGACGGGCAAACACTCGGCACCGCATAACTAAAGCTTCGAATTTTGGCTCCTGAGTTAAGCAATCAAGCAAACAATTTGTTTTATAAAGTGTCTTTGGCACCTTTTGTACCTATTTTTGTTGTGATCCGATCTGATTTCTTCTACATCTCTTTGATGGTCAGTGCGATTTTCTACGCTATGGCGTGCTGGACTGGTAACATCACTTCAAGAGCAGCCCACTGAATCAACAAGCTAATTAAAAGGGCAGGCTCAGTTATGGGACACACTGTGGACAACATGGAGGTTGTAGTGAAGCAGAACATTAAAAACAGAACCGAGTGCCACTATGAGCAATGCAGCACACCATCTTTGTGACACACTAACACTAAGCACTTTCAGCCAATGAATCATTCAGCAGAAGTGTGTCAAGAAACACAAGGGGGGCTCCTTCATTCCAACAGCAATACGTCTGCATAATGAACACCTCACTGGGACAGCCAAGTCAGACTTTTCTTTCTGTTTTAGTCATTCTGGTGTGTGTTCGGACCATAGTGTGGGTGTATATGTATTTATTTATCAATCAGTTTATGTATTTATTTATCTAAAGAGCTTCTGTAAATGACAAATCTCCTACTGGGGACAAATAAAGTTCTATCTATCTATGATTCTCTGATGTGAAGTATGTGTACTTAATAATAATATTAACAATAATAATAAAAATAATAAGAAGAATAGCTTTAATTTTAAAATCAGTTTACATTAGGAGGTGGTCAGAATTTTGGAACACCCTCATTTAACCTAAAGATGAATGTAAATGTATTGTAATTGAAACCAACCATGTAAGCAAAGCTGATTTCAGTTTTGATATCAGATTTTTATCTGGACGTGATGTGGATGTCATAAATTCTTTAATGTGAGGCATAAATGTATAGTGTGGCATAGTGGTGGGCAATGTGGCATAGTGGTTAACAATATGGACTTCAAACCCTGAGGTTGTGGGTTCGGATCTTGCTACTGACACTGTGTGACCCTGAGCATGTCACTTTACCTATCTGCACTCCAACTAGAAAAATGAAACAAATGCATCCACTTGTTCTGAATTGCCTTGGATACAAGCATAGGTCAAATGAGTAAATGTATGTAATCTGGCTAAAGAATACCTGGGTGTAAAGACCACTATTGAAAGCAGCTTTACATTTACAATTAAAAAATTAAAAAAAAAAAAATAATTCAGCAATGTTAGCACCGAAAGGTGAAGTGACTTACTCCAGTGAATCATAAGGGTAGTGCTGAAATATCCCACATTACAACTCTATCACCACCAGGGGGCTACAAAGAGTGACAGACTCTAGGTGACAGTGTAAGGTTTGGCACTTTCTGAGCTGTCACTGCCTCAGGGTTCCTTCTCAATTCTGCACATCTATCAGGTACCTCTTTGACAGACAGTGCCCCCTTCTGGTTTCATATTAATTTTTCTACTGCATGTACAGAAAGCAATGGGAAAACCACCTCCATATTAGTAGGGCTGTTTCTTCTTCTAGCTTTCTTAATAAACGTGAAGATTTATGGAAGTAGTTTTTCTGTGTAGGAATTATGTATAAACAATTGGATACCAAACCCAATGAAAAAATATAGCCAGAGCGAATATTGTAAGAGCTTGTCTCTTATTACAATGTTCATACCTTGTAATTACACAGTAATTACACAGCATTACGCAGTAATTACTGCCATAACTATAGCTTAACTAACCATCATCACTCTGTATGTACTGTGTGACTTTAGAAACAGGATGGCTACTTATTAGACATGAGACACATTTTTTTTATATCAAAATCTGTAATACTAAATACTGCCAATATGAAACATGTCCTTGTGTCGTGCATGACATTAGCACATGATGAAAGTGAAATGTAAAAGAAAATGTCTTTCGTCAAAAGATGGGAACTTGATTGAAAAACTCTAATTAAAGTATGACATGAAAAACTGCACTTCGGTGGTACCATTATTCGCTATCTGTACAAGTGATTTGGACATGATGTGAAAATGGGGTTGGACTGCAGGTTAAGTGTTTGTACACAGTGATAATCTTTGGACAAGTTTGGTGAATCACAACATTATTTCATAAATTCAACAGGACGTCTGCAGGTTTGTTTTAAAATTGAACTCTACCAGGATTGCTAGTGTTCTCATGTATTAATGTCTAATAATAAGAGTCATTAAACATGACATTTCTTTTATGAAAATTTCATATCGTGAGAAATATTATACCTGGAAGCCTGACTCACAAGACAGTATGAATTGCATCATGGGATGAGTGTAGCGTCACATACTTATCACATCTATGGTACTTTGCTTATATTACTCCTTACCTGATTGCATGCTTATGTACACCATTACAAATGTTTGACAGTAGGTAATGAGGTCTAGTTATACTGCAGTAAAGAAGGATTTTTGTGAGTAATTACAATGTAATTACACAGTAATAAGATATACAATATAAAGTGCTTCCAGTCAGGTCTTTCTATTTTGAAGCCTTTCTCAAGGAGTGTTTGAGAGAAATATTGTGGAATTGATTCAACATTTCTGCAAGTGGACCCCCTAGTAGAGTAAAGTCATGATTCAATGCATAGGACGGGGGTAACAGTGGCAAAATTGGTGCCACCCTGCTCAACAATAGTTCAACCTAAATGAAAACCGACAACCCATGAGCTGAAGGGCTACAAGCGGTAGGTACACTATTTTGTTATTTTCACGTTGCACACTCTTTGTTCAATTGCCAAATGTGATGGCAGTTCTTTTGTTTGCATACAGTTTGAAGGGTTCAGTTTACAGCTAATGGAAATCTATCTGAATTTAAGAAATCTTCTGGTGACCAATGGGTATCACAGGAGTTTTAAATTCGGAACAGCATCAGCATGGTAAAACCTGCAGTAAATCTTTTTACTAAACAGTGAGTCTGTCATGAACTGACTCTTGCTTTGAGTTTATTTACAGCTTTTGTCTGTTCTTAAAAAAGTTTTCAAGCACCATTTTGAGGGTTTTAGCGACCAATGATTGCAAGAGTTATGTTTATTTATTGCTTTGTTTAAACAGTTAAGAAAGACAAAGAGAAAGAGTGTTGTTTTTAAAGTGCTCAAACAATGAATGCACTTGTTAAGCCTGTTAAACATCCTAAGAATTTACTTAAGCACTGGCACAACAAGCTACTGGGCAGTGGAACCTGTCACGAGAGGTATAAAAACACATTGCTTGCATCCACATCACCAGAGTTATTCAAATTAAAAACTCTCAAGAATTTTTCTTTTTGTTGTATTGCATTGTTTTGCCTTGTTATTTCATGATGGGTATTTTAGTGGTAATAATACTAGCAGTGACCCCTGTTACCCAAGATATAGTGTGTTCAAGATTATTATTATTATTATTATTCCAAAGGCTTGTGTGTTCGGTCACCTGGCAATGTTGTGCTGGTCCTGTATTAAACAGTATGGAAGTGTGTGTTCTTGTATGCGAGTTAGCCCTGCGATGGAGTTACACACCACTAATGGCAGATTTCCTTCTCATGCTAGATGTTGCAGCACCCTAAACTCACAACTGGTGTTCGACAGCATGTAGATGAATGATAAAAATGTGTCAGCAGATATGCATTCCACGGACGCAGTCTCCAATCTCAGCTCTTTGCAGCGTAAACCCCAATGGAGAGCAACACCCTGCCCGCTTACAGTTTGAATCCTCGGAGTGTACCACTGCATTCAAATCCTGGGATTCAGCTGAATCCCATGCTGCTACATGAATGAAGTCCCATGGGACTTAGAGGGATATTCCCAGCTAACATTTCACAACAGGTCCAGATGTTCTGCTCTCTCTCCCCTTCTCTCCTCTGCCTCCCGGGAGTAGAGTGGGCTGGAAAGCCATCCCACGTTGAAGTGAAGAGCGCACTTTTTTACCATTCCGTCCACCACAATGTGTTTCTGTTCATTTATTTAAAACGAGACACGCAGCACACGGCTGCCGCTAACTACGAGTTGCAGTTTATAACCACCAAAATGACAGGCTATTTGGATTTTGAGAGAAAAATTCTACTTTCCCCTGTAGATTCCTGTCCAGACGCATAATTGGAGTGAAGGAAGAAAAACAAGCCGAAGTCTTAAGGCATAAAAGCATTGGGTTAGGTTTCTGTAACCCAATCATCAATATCGACACAGCTGGCAATGTCTTTGAAGCGTATTTGCATTTGAAAGGCACTATATAAAATAAAATGAACTGAATTTGCAGTTGGGTTGGTGGCTGACATTTTTGTTGGCTTCTTAGATAACTGTCTGTAAAGAGCATAAGGACTGAACTAATACTAAAACTTTGCTTTGTTTATTTTATAACACAAACATATAATCTCAGTTGCCTGGACAGTTTGATGAAGTCAGCAGCATGCAGAATATGCACAGTTTGAAACGGCATATGTGCAAAACAGAAACCACCTCTGTGCTACTGTCACCCGCTTCACACTGCATACACACTAATCTAAGTGGCTAATGAACGTTTTAATAAAAGACTAAGAACAGCAGCCTTTAGAAAACACAAATAAATCACTTGAAAGGATCAAGTCAAGCAAAACGCAATCAGATGTCTCCAGCTGACAACAAGTAACCCCAAACCACTGACTCAAAGTGCACCTTTTTGAAATTAATTAAGCAATCATACGTGAACATGTACAACACATGAATCATTTGAACAATCTAGATAAGATTATGCCATTCAGCTAAACAAAGCTCACCAGTCCTATCCACTTAATTCTTCTAAAATAACATCAAATCAAAGTCCCTAAAGTCTTACTGTCTACCACACTACTTGGTAGCTTATTCCAAGTGTCTATTGTTCTTTGTGTAAAGAAAAACTTCCTAATGTTTGTGTGAAATTTACCCTTAACAAGTTTCTAACTCTGTCCCTGTGTTCTGGATGAACTCACAGTCTTGATCCACTGGACTAATTCCCTTCATAATTTTAAACACTTCAATCATGTCACCTCTTAATTTTCTTTTTCTTAAATTGTAATGGCTCAGATCTTTTAATCTTTCTTCATAATTCATCCCCTGTGGCCCTGGAATCAGCCTAGTCGCTCTTCTCTGGACCTTTTCTAACGCTGCTATGTCCTTTTTGTAGCCTGGAGACCAAAACTGCACCCAGTACTCCAGATGAGGCCTCACCAGTATGTTATAAAGCTTCAGCAGAACCTCCTGGGACTTGTACTCCACACATCAGGGCGCTATATAACCTGACATTCTCTTAGTCTTCTTAATGGCTTCTGAACACCGTCTGGAAGTCGACAGCTTAGAGTCCACTATGACTCCTAAATCCTTCTCATAAGGTGTACTCTCGACTTTCTGACCTCCCATTGTGTATTCAAACCTAACAATTTTACTTCCTGTGTGTAATACTTTTCATTTACTGACATTAAATTTCACCTGCCACAAATCTGCCCAAGCCTGTATACTGTCCAGGTCCCTCTGTAATGAATCAGAAGATGCTCACACTCAATACTCAAAGGTGAAAAGTAGACTTAAAGCTTTATTTGTGCAAAGAAAATGAAAGCAGGGCACTAGAAAGAGCAAAAGGAGGGGAAGGGTTGAAAGAATCGATGGGAAACGACTGTGAAGAACAGAGGCCTCTATTGATCTACAAGCCGCTATTGTTGACCGTATCCTAAATCATGGCCTGTCAAGAAGTGAGACTGGCCTAAGGGTGTAGCCTAATGTGCCAGGCAATAATACGGACATTCATGAATGAGAATCAGTAAGGCACCACACTGCAAATGTATGCAAATACTGACAGATGTCATTGCAGACAAACCATCTTCTTAAATATTCATACTGTTAGCATATCGACAATTGAGTGGGTGTTGAATTGCCACCACATTGGAATGAATCAGTTCTACAGAGAATCAGATCTGTTATAGAAGAGGTGACAAGGTTAAGGACCTGAAGTATCTGTCAGTATGTACAGGTAAGTGTGATGATGCAGGTTCTGCTCCACGCTCCCATCTTGCTTCCTGGAGCTGTTGAATCCGACACCATTGGTAATATCACCGATGAGCTTCCAATTGAAAAACTCTTTAAAAAAACAACAAGGTTAAATGTATGGCATGAAGCAGTCTCTTTAAAATATCCAAAGCATGGTGCCTTCTTTCTACCTTTTCTACCTGACGGCTCCCCTGCCTCTACCATCGGGCTTCGCAACAGGAACGTCGCCTACCTGCAGGTGCAGTTGCCTTCCACTCTGGTCCAGTAGCCCTCCGATCCCTGGCTACGTCGGGCTCCAATCCGGACGGAGACTTGGGTTATTTCCCATGCGGCCAAGGCGCTCACGCTCGGGCTAAACCAGCCCAAAGCCTCCTCAACTCCTACTGCCTTTCGACGGCCAGTCGTCATCGTCACTGGTCACTCCAGCTCCTTGATCGCTCAGCTGGATCAACCGCTTCCTTCAGCCCCGCCAAACACTCATCTGCAGGGGCTCACCTCCCAGCTGCCTGCCTTCTCTCAATCGAGCCTGCTCTCGCTCGCTTGCTCTTCTTCCCTCTCGCTCACACTGGCTCTCTCTCCTCACTGCTTCTTCCCTCCTTCTTCCATGCAACCTTCGTCTCTTTCTCTTTCTTTCCTTTTCTCATTTTTTCATTCTCCCCCGCTAGCCGCCTCGCGCTTTTTATTATGGGGACGTGGATTAGCTGTGGCAATCAGCAGCTCCCGGGAACAATTACGGATGTGGACGACTCCTCACCTGTGCACTTAAGTGAGAACCGTCCGCATCACGAATTCCCCGAGAACCGCTCGGCCACACACACCACGCCCCCGCCCTAATTTATAATTATAAAAAGAAGGACTGATAATAATTTTATTTATTTAAAAAAAATGGGCCTTTTGACATGAGCTGTGGACCTGCTATACCACAGTAGGTTGTCGCCATTGTAATGAAGGTTTTACAAACGAGAACCATATTCCTTTTGATACACTCTTCCATTTTACCTTCCTCTGGTAATTACAGTATTGTGATATAGAAGAGAATGAAGCTGGAGTACAAAGCTTCATCAAACTACATAAATTCATCTAGGTTGATGAAGCTGGCTTTAATATGTCTTAGACAAGGAGGCATGGGAGGAATTTTATAGCGCAGAGGATAACAGTCCATTTACAAGGCCACAAAGGCACATACATTATGGTATGTGGCCATATGAGTCACTGGTGTTCTGGAATGCATCCCAGCGACTGGGTCATGTCGCATGCCACATCTTATCACATTCCTTGGTGGGCTTTACAGACTGCTGCAGGATGCCATGATCAATGGCTCCACACTATGCTGTCATATGGGATGAGTGATCTTTTCATTTTTTACTGCATGTATGAATTATATGGAGTTTTGCAGTGAGAATGAGGAGTTTTGCTTAACGTGTTTCTGTTAGGCAGGATGTGTCCATTGTTTTGGAGAATGTGGCTACTGTGTTGGCCCATGTGGATGAGCAACATTTCACAATTTTTTTCTACATATTAGGACATTTGACAAAGCAGAAAGAATCAACTTCATATGCAAAGAAACCTTCCCAGAATGAAATGGTGCTTTGCCAAGCAATGGAGATGCAAGGAACCACACAGTCCAGTAAAAACTCGTATTTCAAAGAACCTGTGATATGGTTAATTAGGCTAATTAAAGTGCCCATTAAAGAAGCAGGATTTTTAAGAGCATACATTACTGTGCTCCTGTTTCCTTCCTTACCTTCCACTGGTCCATGCCAGGATATTGACACAAATGCAAGCGAGTGTGCAGAAGTGCCGGACATCCAAACGTGTCCTGCCTTTCACTTAATGCTGTTTGCCTACTGTGAGCGTACACTGGATAAATTGGATAAAAACAAATAGAATAAAATGCATAATATGAAATAATTATTACATATAATAATTATTATATGTAATAATAAAAATCATACAATAAATAAATAAAAATAATAAAATAAATAAATAAAAATACAATAAAAATCACATATATTGAATAATTGCTCAAGGCTCCAGAATCCTAGCCAGAGTGGACCTTGAACAATGTATGCATTGTTTGTTCTTAGGGCATTCAGTTTTTTCTCTATTGTTTCAAAGAACCTGTGATGGTTTAATTCGCAATAGGAGAGCTTTGGACTGGATTGGATCCTCAAACCGTCATAGACACATGAAATAAGCTACCAAGTAGTGTGGTAGACAGTAGAACTGGAGGAGCCCTCAAAACTACACTTGATGTTTTTAGAGGAATTAAGTGGATAGGACTGGCGAGCTTTGTTGGACTCAATGGTCTGTTCTCATCCAGACTTTCCTAATCTTCTTCCCTGATTGGCTCCATCCTGAATTAGAATAAGCTTGATGATGGATGATTGTCCATAGTCCTGAAATTCAGTATGTTCAAAATGGCAGCGTTATTAGCATTGTCTTCATCTTTAAATTAAACTTTTTTTAAAGCAAGTTACATAAGTAGTCACTAACTTGCTTGTTCATGGGATGGAGTCGGAGAAGCTGGAGCCTAACTCGGCAGGTACCAGGGGTCAGGCAGGAACAATCCCTGGACAGGGTATCACCCCATCTCTGGATGAACACACACACACACTCCAAGGGGCCATTTTAGCATCGCACATCGTCATTTCCATTCCTTAGATTTTACAACAAAGCTTTTACACGGTTTGAAGGAGGTTACAGGCCCCTCATTTTTATTTCTGCACTGTATACAATAAAATCGTACTTAATCCGTTCATTTTTACCAAGTAATAATAATTTTAACTGACTTTGTTGATAAATGGGCGGTGTTGAAAGTTTTACAGTTAACAGTATTTATGCTGTCAGTAGCGAGTTCAAAGCTTCCGCCCACATGCAACGCTGGAATGAAATACAAAAACAATTGCAAATCAGTAAGATGTCATGTTCATTGAAAGCTTAAATCCCCCAAACCAGATAAGTGTGCGGTGTATATACTTTACTCTTGGCAGGACTGATCTTTTTTTCCTCCGTCTTGTTATTTTTTAGGGACAGCTGAAGCCCTTCTGTCATTTTTCTCCCCTTTGCAGAAGCCCAAACGCTTTTAAAATATTTTGCTTTCAACTGGGAGCGGAGATTAAGAGGATGTGCTAATGACTGTTTCCATGAGAGCCTGCACAACACAAGCAGCCCCGGGGCCACAAAGTGAATGGAGAAGAAGGAATCTAAACAGAGTATCTCTTCGTATCATTAGGCAGGAACAGTCATTAGACTAAGAGCACCCCCAACCCACTTCACGCTGCAATTAAGCGAGCCCAGCCGTCAAGCGCAGGAAAAGGCTCAAGTGTCTTAATAGCAGCACTCCCTGGGCACTTTGCTCTTTTCTCAACACCGCGCCGATCACAACCACGTGGAGAGGCTCAGCGAATGAGCGATCCAAGGGCAGGGCAACTGTGGCTCAGGCCGATACCGGGAACGGCAGCGTGAACCAAAGTGAAAGTCAAGTCATTTTCAGAACTGCTTGATCCACAGCATAGACGTGGAGTTTAGGCCTAGCTCGGCCAGCACCAGGCGTGAGGCAGGAAGAAACCCTAGACAGGGCGCCAGAGTCCATCGCCGCTAAATTAAAAGTCAAAAACAAAAGAAACGCCGCCCAGCTAATAATCTGGAAGTCCTTTGCTTACTCTGTGCAACATTAAAATACGTCGAACAAATGTGACTGGCACAAGAAAATGTGTGCTGGCACAAACTGTTTACAAAAAAGTGTAAGTATATTCTTTAATGGAACAAAAGTTTAACATATTTTTAGATGGGTACATACAGTGCAGCCATTCATACTTTTCAGTCATACAGGCAGCAATATACAGTGGTGTGAAAAACTATTTGCCCCCTTCCTGATTTCTTATTCTTTTGCACGTTTGTCACACAAAATGTTTCTGATCATCAAACACATTTAGCCATTAGTCAAATATAACACAAGTAAACACAAAATGCAGTTTGTAAATGGTGGTTTTTATTATTTAGGGAGAAAAAAAAAATCCAAACCTACATGGCCCTGTGTGAAAAAGTAATTGCCCCCTGAACCTAATAACTGGTTGGGCCACCCTTAGCAGCAATAACTGCAATCAAGCGTTTGCGATAACTTGCAATGAGTCTTTCACAGCGCTCTGGAGGAATTTTGGCCCACTCATCTTTGCAAAATTGTTGTAATTCAGCTTTATTTGAGGGTTTTCTAGCATGAACCGCCTTTTTAAGGTCATGCCATAGCATCTCAATTGGATTCAGGTCAGGACTTTGACTAGGCCACTCCAAAGTCTTCATTTTGTTTTTCTTCAGCCATTCAGAGGTGGATTTGCTGGTGTGTTTTGGGTCATTGTCCTGTTGCAGCACCCAAGATCGCTTCAGCTTGAGTTGACGAACAGATGGCCGGACATTCTCCTTCAGGATTTTTTGGTAGACAGTAGAATTCATGGTTCCATCTATCACAGCAAGCCTTCCAGGTCCTGAAGCAGCAAAACAAGCCCAGACCATCACACTACCACCACCATATTTTACTGTTGGTATGATGTTCTTTTTCTGAAATGCTGTGTTCCTTTTACGCCAGATGTAACGGGACATTTGCCTTCCAAAAAGTTCAACTTTTGACTCATCAGTCCACAAGGTATTTTCCCAAAAGTCTTGGCAATCATTGAGATGTTTCTTAGCAAAATTGAGACGAGCCCTAATGTTCTTTTTGCTTAACAGTGGTTTGCGTCTTGGAAATCTGCCATGCAGGCCTTTTTGCCCAGTCTCTTTCTTATGGTGGAGTCGTGAACACTGACCTTAATTGAGGCAAGTGAGGCCTGCAGTTCTTTAGACGTTGTCCTGGGGTCTTTTGTGACCTCTCGGATGAGTCGTCTCTGTGCTCTTGGGGTAATTTTGGTCGGCCGGCCACTCCTGGGAAGGTTCACCACTGTTCCATGTTTTTGCCATTTGTGGATAATGGCTCTCACTGTGGTTCGCTGGAGTCCCAAAGCTTTAGAAATGGCTTTATAACCTTTACCAGACTGATAGATCTCAATTACTTCTGTTCTCATTTGTTCCTGAATTTCTTTGGATCTTGGCATGATGTCTAGCTTTTGAGGTGCTTTTGGTCTACTTCTCTGTGTCAGGCAGCTCCTATTTAAGTGATTTCTTGATTGAAACAGGTGTGGCAGTAATCAGGCCTGGGGGTGGCTACGGAAATTGAACTCAGGTGTGATACACCACAGTTAGGTTATTTTTTAACAAGGGGGCAATTACTTTTTCACACAGGGCCATGTAGGTTTGGATTTTTTTTCTCCCTAAATAATAAAAACCATCATTTAAAAACTGCATTTTGTGTTTACTTGTGTTATATTTGACTAATGGTTAAATGTGTTTGATGATCAGAAACATTTTGTGTGACAAACATGCAAAAGAATAAGAAATCAGGAAGGGGGCAAATAGTTTTTCACACCACTGTATTACAAATACTATGAAGGGCACGTTCTTTAAAGGAAATAATGTTAAAGACACAACTTTTCGACTGTATAGCCTTCATCCGATGTGCAACTGATGTGCAGGTAAAATAAATCGGTGCGAAAGGAGGGAACAAAACAGTGCAGATGAAAGAAAAAATAACAAAAATAAAAGCTGCCATTAGAGGACAACTACATACTGAGCAATCCTGAAGCCACTTTTAGGATTTCTCCCTGTAATTCTGATTCTGAATTTGGTGGTAAAATTTAAGTTCTTGTTCTTCTTATTATTATTATTGTTGCTGATATTATTAGGTACATAAACTTCACATTAGATAGATAGATAGATAGATAGATAGATAGATAGATAGATAGATAGATCTACATCCTTCTCATACAAGAACTACAAGAAAACAACTTCTGACTTGAATAAAGACAAGAGAGCAGACACTATGATGCATTATAAAGGTCTATTTTCACAGGTATGGAAGGAGCCGCAGTAGTTTTTTGACTGTTGGAATATTTTTACCTAAAAAGTCTTTAGTGGTAGTGTATCATACAATTCCTCCATAATTATATAATTGTACCTCCAGCTGAATGCTCATTGGTTCTCAACTCTTGCACCTAAAGAGCCTCCCCATCCAACGAAAGAGAAAATCACACCAGTTTGATTTTATCTTAGCCAGCCACAAACTAGTTGGTCACTGTTGTTGAGTATGTCACATTATAAGATTGACTTTAGGGGAACATGCAACTGACTGCCTCTGACTGGCTAAGATTATGTGAATGAATGGAAATTGCTGGAAAAGTCGTCTAATGTGACATAGCCTTAGACAGCCCAGCACAACAGTTGATTTTCCATATGTGAAATTTACTTCCATTAGGTGTCACTGTGTCCAAGGCTTTATTTGAAAGATACAACTGCGCACTAGTATGACTATAAGCTAAACTGTGGTTTGAAGAAACCTGGGGGGCCATCTACCTGTTACTTTGAGATGTGGCCAGTGGCTCAATTACCCCTGAATGACAGAACCTTTTAGTTTGACTTCCTCACTTTTCTGTGAAATATCATGACTTTTTTCCACTTTGATCATGCTTCACAGGTTCCTTTAAATCCTAGGCAGCTTATCCTATGCTAGTTTGTCTTAGTCTAAGAAAAGGTGGCATCAGACCAGGATGTCTGATTTGAGTGTCTGGGTTTGGGCAATCATGGAAATGACATAAGACACCACCCCTGATATTTATTGCCTGTTTTTTCCTCTTGTTTTTCCCTCGGCCCATACGGGCACATCAAAGCGGCATCAGTTTTTCACTGTGCCCCCAAAGCCTAAACCGGTCTAACAGCTCAGAGATGGATACACACACAAAGATATGAGCTCATTCTCCACTTCAGTCTTGCTGAAGGCCTGCGGGATACACTGGGACCTGAACATTATAATTACAAGCGGGCAATTTCTCCCTTTTAATTTTCTGTTGAATATCAGTTTCCTAACCAGCAAGCCCTCAACGTGAAAGATGCATGCAGAAACTTGTTGGTTGAAAAACAAAGTGTGTTTAAAATACCCTGTTTATGAATTGGTGGGCCTGCTAGTCCCATAACAGGCCTGTGTCTAAATGTCCCTGACTGCTGTGTCGCTTGTACCAAATCTTGCTTATAATCTGAACATTGCAGTTGTGCTCAAAGTTAGGCCAAATCGTCCATCCCATGTCATACCATCTTCTAAGTCCACTTTATCCAAAGAAGGGTAGTGGGGGGCTGGAACCTATCCCGACAAGGAAAGGGTGCAAGGCAGGAACAACCTCAGGGCGGAGTGCCAGTCCATTACAGAGAGAATACATACACGCAGATCACACACATATGCACACACACATACACACACACACACCCACATGTGGGCCAATTTAGCATTGCCAATCCCCCAAATTTTGGAAAGTGGGAGCCCTTTCACTTTCTACACACTTTAGTGCACAGCAGATTTCATTTTCAAAAGATATATGTGAACTTTTTGCCCATTAATCTACATTCAGTATCCCATAATGACAAAGAAAGGCATTTCAGAAAGGTCTGCAAATTTATTAAAAACCAAAAATTTAAATATGTTATTTTTTATAAGTATTCAGACCCTTTGCTGTGTAACTCCAAATGGTGGTCATGGTTTTCACAATATAAAATAAATGACTGTGGCTATGTGTAAATTTGGGTGGACTTAAACCTTAGTTGCTGCTCTGTTCTCATATTTACTAACTACAGGTTGTCACTATGATTATTATTATTATTATCTTGTTGTATCTTGTATTATTATTATTATACATGCAAACATACATACTGTACATGATTTTCTTACACTTGCTTATTTCAGTTTAGGGTTATGGAGCCTTACCACATTCTTCTTCTTCTTATTGTTTATCTATATCCAGTATTGGGTCGCAAGGTGCCAAAGCATATTCTGGCAAGAAATCAACATTGGATGGTGTGCCTGTCTATTACACATCTTTCACACATCCACTCTCATTCACTAATATTATTATTATTATTAATAACACAGGTATGTCCAGTTCAGGGGTTAATTGGTATGTTTACAACAGGGCACCATACCCTACCCTGGCAGAATTGGTTACAACAACAACAATAATAATAATAATACATTTAATTTATATAGCAGCTTTCTATGCTCAAAGAACTTAGGTAAAAACTTTATTAATACCAAAGGAAATTGCTGAAGATTCTACGTAAAATCATTGGGCTGCCTGTTCAATCCCTAGGCACGACTTCCTGTGTGACCCAGAGCCAGTCTCTTAACCTGCAGAAATATAAAAGCTATGACACTGTAAATAGAAGTGTTCAATTTAAATTTGTATATATCACCTTAGAAGAATTTAATTGACCCTAAGAAGAAATGCAGATTATGGCACTGATGATAGGACTTCTCACATTCTAAACAAAGTGCTGGGTTAAAACTTAGGACACCTCAGCAGCCACTGGCAAATTGCCCTGATAAACATCCATCCATCCATCCATCCATTATCCAACCCGCTATATTATAACACAGGGTCACAGGGGTCTGCTAGAGCCAATCCCAGCCAACACGGTGCGCAAGGCAGGAAGAAATCCCGGGCAGGGCACCAGCCCACCACAGCCCTGACAAACAAATTACATATTATTATTATTATTGTTATTGTTAATGTCATTATTATTATTATGAGTGAGGAGAGGTTGTATTGTATAATATGTACACATGATGAACTCACTGATATCTTTTGTCCATTTCATGCACTGGTGGATGTCATCTGCTTTGGTGGTCGAGGGCTTGGGGCCCTCAAAACAGCCATAGCAGTCTGGGTCTGGTGGTCTGGTCCATCACTCTTTGGTGTGGCCATTGCCATTGATATACTTGCTTTCGCCATCAGTAGCCAAGGGAGATTGTAGCTCATTTTTCAAATGTGGGCCTCACAAATGTTGTTATTTTTATCCTGGGTGATGACCGAGCCATCATTTTTAATATTTAATATCTTTGACAGAGCAGGTAGTGATCTACCTTTAGTCTGGCTCCTTCCCATCAATATTCCTGTCATGGGTGGGCCCACTGGCATTACTCTAAGCCCCCACAAAGTGGTAGACCTTAGAGGAGTTATTATTATTATTATAGTTCAGCTATATCCATTTCGGATTCATAAGGAGCCTGTGTATATTCTGCTACACTAGACTCTACCTAACCTAAAATGTCAGAGGAAAACCCATAAAGGCAGGAGATAAAAAATGCAAACTCAACGCAGTGGACCAGGAATTGAACCCTCCTGTGATAACTACACCACCTTATAATAACAGCGATAAGAAATCCTCTGTAAGAACAATAGTCTAATTTAGCCTATGTAAATGTCTAAAAAGTTTTAAAACATGATTTAATTTGCTGATAAAGAAACACCAACTGTAAGTTAAATTGAATGAATTGAAATCTTTCCCATGACCCTGAACTGAATGAAGTGTTTGAGAATATGGTTATGTTATGTTATGTTTTGAACTGAACTGTTTCTGCTCGGGTGGTCAGTGGGGCCCCCTAGTGCTTAACATGGGTTTGGGTTTAACCTTCTCTGACTGAATCTGAATTAGTGCCCTCAATTGCAGAGCTCAGGGTTTCATTATAAGGGAAGCAGGTGCTCTGTGTGTATCAGGCGCTTTGGGATGGCCAGAACCGTGACGAGTGCCTTGTATACTGCAGGATTGCTACTACAGTCCGTATTACTGGGTGAGTCTAAAAGTGTCTCCTCACCTGTGTGTATTCACATTGTTAGAATTTGAATAACATTTGAATAGTTTATGCATTAAAAGGCATTGAGAGTTTATTAAATATGGAAAGGCATGATCTAAAACAAAATCTTTGCTCACAATTAAATGTTTTACATTCTTGATTTAAAACTAATCAAGGACTAGTAGGAAAAGATGCTAGGGACAACACTGGGGCTTTATTATACAAAGGGAATAAATCCAAAACCTTAAATTTCCACATTTTAAGGGGGGGCGCTTTTTCATTTGAAGTAGAGTATTTCTAAGTGATAATGTGAAACTTGTTGCCTGGTGATGAGCCTTACATGAGTGCCATTCTTGGAGCTGTATGGCCATTTGATGGAGATATCGTCCAGTTCCTTAGCTAGCGACCTTCTCTGTCTGCCTCATCATACTAATGTGAGGACTTTACTTTTTTCCTCTGGTTTGCTGTACAGAGGCTCGGCCAATAAAGTGTTAATCATCTTTTGAGTAGTGATTGAAGCTGAGGCCTCTATACTGCCTGGACTTCAGCCAGACATTTTATTGTTTTCTTTGTATTCCATGGGATAGTCAGGATGGTGTTGGCCATGCCATTCATCCTCCATAACCGTTGGCAAACTGCTTCTCCGTTCACTCTCACCTTATCTTAGCTTTCTTTGATGTTTACAGTTGCTGTTATCTATAAACCAGAAGATTGTCTCACCTTGTGCTATAATGATCTATAAAACCCTTACTCTGAAACTGTTCGGCATGAATGGCGCTATATATAAACAGAGGCTCTGTTTGATGGACATGTGGTTTCTTCCTTAAAGGCTCAATTCCTGGATCATCCATTCTTATTGAAAAATCTTCACTTTCATAGAGACTTTACCAAGCTTCTGATGGAGATCTTGCATTTTTATTTCTGATCAAGAGGCCAGGATGCAAAGACATCTTTTGGAATCCCATGTGGTATCACCATTTAAAGGAAAGAGTATGGATAAGAGTTAATTTGCTGTAAATACAGACAAGCGGATGGACTTGTGCTCAGCAGTTGGGTAGGTTGACAGCTCAGTGCATACTATACACGACAAGGGTATTAATGGGTACTGGACACCCGTCAACAGTGTACTCCTTTGGAAACTCTGGCATGTCCAGTCAGGGTTGTGGTGTACTCACAATGTTGTGCCCATCAAGGGTTCAGGGTTCAGTTTTGAGGTTAAGCAAATCAATTATTAGATGTTGCCAAGGTCATTACAAGAAGTAGGGTCATTAATCTCAGAGCTAAAGAAATCATATCGTTAAACAAAACCAAATGTTGCCATCAGAATTCCACACAAAACAGTGTGCTCAAGAGTCTCTCACTTGACCATTAGTGTTTAGACATTAGATGAACCACGTGGGGATCTTTTATAAGGCTGCAACTGCATTACAGATTGTGTGGCACGTGCATCAAGGGCAGAGCAACCCAGAAACAGCATAATGAAAATACGCATAAAAGAGCGATGCCCAATGACGTCATCTTCACAATGACAAAATATGGACAGTTAAACAAAAGTAGAAGCTTTTGTACACACAAGGCAGAGGTCTTTTATACACAAAACATGAAAGGAATTCTGAACTGATTAGGGGTCAGTTCACAAATGTCTAAGAATAAATAGATTAACTCAAATTAGGCAAACCCTTTGCCAGAGAGGCCAGTGGTATTTAATTAGAAAATTCCTTGTATACCTTAGTAAACATGTCTATGTTTTTTTTGTGTTTATTTGGTTACTTGTGTATGTTTTTCCTAAAAGTTAAAGTGGCAACACTGGTCGTCATTCACTCTCTGAGAACGTCGCTCCCCCTTGCAGTGCTCACAAATTCAATTTAAATGGACTGGTAAGGTCGATTTTAAATGGTGCTTGTAACAGAAAGGAGCTTTATAAGATATTGTTGGTCCTTTTTGTTGGATGTGACTCCATAACAGATTGTTATGTAACTGAACATATACAAAATTAAAAAAGTAGGCCTTTTGTCATCATCAGGCGCCAATTTGCAGGCAGACTGCTGTGTTTGTGTGAAAGCAAGAAATGAAGGAGAAAGGCGTCCTCGCAAGCCACACCATTAGTAAAAAAAAAAAAAAAAAAAAAAAACAACTTGGCAGGCAGGCCGAGTAAAACGCACATGGACAAGCGCTTGATCTCTTTCGGAAACAGTTTTGGCATTCACTCCAGCAGAGGTTCCAACAGAGGGGTAAGTAGGACAAACAATTAGGGGTGTGAAATAAAATGATCAAAGATCAGACGCAACATGCAAAAAAGGGCACTGCGCCAACCCAGCAGACAGCACGCAGACAAGGTAGTGGCGGGGAGTATGTGTGTGTGTGAAAAGGCGTGCTACATCTGGCAAATTCTGCCCTCAGAAGAATCCACTTTATAGCGCTGAATAACTCAATTAAAAAATACATAAGTAATCTGTGGTGGAGACTGAAAAAAGAAAAAAAAAAGGTGTCAGTCAGTGGATTGCCTCCAGTTAATATGTAACAAATGAGTCTGTGCAGCAGTGCTAAATTGCATGGCACTTAAGAGATCTGGTTACCTGGGCAAAGGTGAGCCCATATTATTTATACAGAGAGCAAGGAATGCTGAAATGCATTCTGTCAACCCCCCCCCCCCCCCCCCCTTTTTGGGATGTGATAACATTGTAGCCCTGATTATGGGATGGCAGTGGAACCACAAATAAAGACACAAGTGTTTTAGTAAACAGTACAGGGGAAGCAGAAGCATCCAGCACCTGCCTGCCATACCTGGGAGACAGCAGAACTACAAGAGCATGATGACAATGCGGGCTCACTGTCTGCCTGAACCTTTGCTCTGTCGCACAGTTTGAGACTCCATTCACTAGCCTCCTTATTTATTAAAGGGATTATAATATTCAAAAAAATAAGGTGACATCCTTAAAGCCGGTTAATTCAATTCAGAGATGTTGACCTTGGCTCTTGTTCATCACATGTCCAATTATAATTGATAATAAAGTTACAAAGAAATGAAGTCACCACTATTACAAAAGGGACACTTACATTTAAATGGTCAATTGGATACCATACTATATTTGTGAATTCTATCTATCTATCTATCTATCTATCTATCTATCTATCTATCTATCTATCTATCTATCTATCTATCTATCTATCTATCTATCTATCTATCTATCTATCTATCTATCTATCTATCTATCTATCTATCTATCTATCTATCTATCTATCTATCTATCTATCTATCATCATTTTGTTTGACTTCCCATTACATCCATAATGGCTAACATGGTACATCACCCTAGTACTTTAAGATGTCAAAGAAATAGTTACAAAGAAGAAAAGTAAAATAAAATTAGATAGGAATAATAATGAATAAACTACATGCAAAAAATAAATAAAGCAATAATAAAATCTTATACACTGTATAAACGTCTACACGTGAAAATGTTGGTATCTGTTTGTTTGGCCCAGAAGTGCGAGGCTACAGCATGAAGCTCAGAGAGCCGGCAAGGCGGCCCCAAATTAACGAGTTGGAAGAAGAAAAAAGTACGTGGCTACAGCATGAAGCTGAAAGAAAGAGACTCCATTGCCAAAGTGAAATCGATGAGGAAAGAGAAACAAGAGAAACTCACTTAGCTGCTGAAACAATTGATATGTTTTAAACTGCTTACCAGAGTAAATTATATCAGAAATGTTAAACTGGCTAGGAAAAGCATGTAAGGGACAACTCTATCTATCTATCTATCTATCTATCTATCTATCTATCTATCTATCTATCTATCTATCTATCTATCTATCTATCTATCTATCTATCTATCTATCTATCTATCTATCTATCTATCTATCTATCTATCTATCTATCTATCTATCGTCATTTTGTTTGACTTCCCATTACATCCATAATGGCTAACATGGTACAACACCCTAGTACTATAAGATGTCAAAGAAATAGTTACAAAGAAGAAAAGTAAAATAAAAATAGATAGGAATAATAAAGAATAAACAACATACAAAAAATTAAATAAAACAATAATAAAATCTTATATATAAACATCTACGCATGAAAGTATGTGTGTCTGTCTGTCCAGCCTGGAAGTGCAAGGCTACAGCATGAAGCTCAAGGAGCCAGCAAGGTGGCCCCAAGTTAACAAGTCGGAATAAGAAAGAAGTGCAAGGCCATAGAAGAAGCTGAAAGAAAGAGAGACTCCGTCGCCAAAGTGAAACCGCAGAACGCAGACAAATGCGAGAGAAACTTGCTTAGCCACTGATAGACAAGGATGACGAGCACATCCACAAAATGAAATCACCGACTCTGCATTTCAATTTTTTCTCTGCTGATTTCAATAGTTTGTAGGAGCCCAGGCTTTTACAGCACGGACTTACACAGCTAGTATATATATAATTAACAGAGAGCTAGAGTCCATATATATAGAAATGTCTCTAAAAATGATAAGATTAGACAGCTAAGAGGACAGAAAAAGTTTAAAAACCATTTAAAAATCTGCAGTGGTATCAGTTAACATTTCATCATGGTCAATATGTGCTGGTTGTATAATCATGGGCACTGATCCCGTGATTTCTAGACCACTAGGGGGCTAATGGGTGGAGTGGTAGCTCTGAGGCTAGGGATCTGAGCCGATTGGAAGGTTTGAATCCCGTAAACGCCACAAGTAATTGTACTCCATTGGGCCCCTGAGCAAGCCGCCCTTAACCTGCAATTGCTCCGTCCTGGGTATGATGTGAATCTTCATCCAGCCCTGCAAGTAGGTCCTCCAACTTACAGGGATAATTTGGGGTTGGTGGCAGGCTTGGCACTCCAGCTACCATACCTGGACTGGGTTTCCCAATCCAGGTGGTTCGTCATGTGGTGGGTGTGGCAATGCGCTATCAGTGCATGCTCTCAACCTCTCCAAGGGTCTACGCCGCCATCTACCAGACAAGGCCGATCCCATGTCAAAACCCTCTCTGTCTGGACCAAATACAGCATTAATTCAGATCTTTTGTGACTGTGCATTATAGTCTTCCTTTGAGTGGACCTTTCCCTATCTTTGTGAAAGCAACTGTACAAAGTAAAGACGACTGAATGGTTATTATCTCGCATTGCTTTGTGTTGTGTTCTTGCGAGTTGTGTAAAGTATCTTGTGATTATCCTTCCACCTGCTGGTGCATTCCAGGACAACTATTGATTCTTATCTTGAACTGTAAAAGCGCTGTCTAAATTAAAGGTTATTTGTTATATTCTGCTGGTTTGTAGTAGTAGGATGTTGTACCATGTTAGCCATTAAGAATGTAGTGAAAAGTCAAGCAAAATGGCCTCTTTTATTGGCTAACTGAACAGATTACAACATGCAAGCTTTCGAGGCGACTCAGGCCCCTTCTTCAGGCAACTTGCAATCCTGCTGGTTTGTAAAGCGTTTGTGAAACCTTTGCTTAATTGACGGCTGAAATAAACTCAGCTTAGATAACCCAGACCGCTTCCCTTTAGTTCTATTGCTTCTCATGAGGCAACACATTCCATTTGCTTACATTTAAAGGGGTTATTCACAGATGCCCAAGTTGGCACATGAAACTGATTGGCCCTTCACAAGGCTGCCTCATGTAAAAATAAAAAAGTAATGAAGACTTGTAAATCTATCGTGATGACGATAATGGTGACAATTTTAAATTATTTCAAACAAAGTTGTCTTATCCATCCATCTATTACATAACGTCAAATTCAGGCTTGCAGTGAGCTAGTGCCAGTTTTAATAGCATTAAGCACAAGACTGGAACCCCAAACAGGACATCAGTGCACTGCAGGGCACACTCACATGCAGACACATACTCATATACAGTGGGTCAGTTTACATTAACTAGCACACAGTGAACTGTGGGGCAAGCCATGCCAACCATTCTATGAGTGCTGCCTCTCAGAGTCCCAAAATCTTTACTGGTGCCATGTTCTGCTTTGTGGAAAAAGACTCTGGACTTGATAAGATGGTTAAGAAAGAGTACATGGATTAGTTATTGTGTGGCATCATAGCTATAGACATGTAGCTGTTAAGTGGACTGCTGACCCAAAGTCAATCCCTGTTTAGCATGAGCGTGAGTGTACCCTGTAATTATATGATGCCACTGTACAGGTTTCATTCCTGCCATGAAAACTTGCATTGATCTAAACAGATTACAAAATGGATATTAGAGAAGATGATGGTTCTTGTCATCTGTTCTTGATAGCTTTCTTCTCTTTGTATTAAGTGCTTTCAATAATGGATTATTTATATAAGATGGAAACACTCACGGCCTCATCCGCTCAGCATTCACTCTACAATCCCTCCCGATTTTTCCAAAAATGAAGCCAAGATCTAAAGAGAAGGATCACGCCCAACTCCTCGACTTATTAGAGCAGATCATCTGTCTTTACTTTGAAACGACATCTGAAAGCCCCAAGGCGACTTAATCCTGCACCGCCAACATTAAAGCATTAATAGAAATCTCTGTTATTAAATGATTGCTGTTCTTTATTCTTTTGCGTAAATCCACTTTTTTTTTATCATAAGCAGGCTTTGGCGAACATCACATCCTCCGTTATGTTTTATTATCCTTGTGCAGGAGTGAATGAAACAAAACAGCCAACTGACGTAAGCTGTGCTGCCCATCAAGGGTGGCTAGCCCACCTTATGTATGTAGGGGGGAGGTCTGTTCACGCTGGGGCTCAAAAGGTTGGCAGCTCTTTGTGTCCTAGTCCTTCTGAGTGACTCATGAAAGGGTAGCATTTTTTCAACTGTTGTAGATTAAATTAGGAAGTAAATTATTTGATTGATTAATTGATTGATCGATTGATGTGGCCACATGTAACTGCAAGGTGAATCCTGTGGATAAAGTGGCTTACTGGTGGACAGGCTATGGTTACCCTTGATCCTAAAGAAGATTACGCAGATAGGACAGAATCCTGACTGATTAATTGATTAATTCATTCATTTATTGATAAATTAAGCAGATCAATATTCAAATCAGGAGGAACTGCACACGGAAATAGACTGGTACATTTCCTGCCCATCTCAGTTCATGTCCATTTGGTGGGAATATGTTTGCTTAGCTTGGCTTTGACCTGTTGACTGTCTGGCTGATGAACCGTTTCACATTCTTGAATGGGCTTGTTGTTGTCATTTTAAAGACTCCCCACAACAACAACATTTATTTCTATAGCACATTTTCATACACAGGATGTAGCTCAAAGAGCTGTAAAAAATGTCAAACGTTTTTGCTGAGGGAGTGGAAGCACGTCTGTTGCAAAGACATAATGTCTCAATTTTGTGAGGATGATCGTGCAAATCCATCTGTGATCACCACGTTGCTGTTTCTATTCTCTGTCTTTCATCTGCTAGCCATCCCACCCTCCCTGCCACCATGCAGTCATCCCCAATTGAAGAGCCCTGGTATTTGCTCAAAACAGCTGTGCATGGCAAAAGTATTTTAAATACAACATGCTTGGGATTCTTTGGAAAAGTAAAAGAATTCACAAGAGACAAATCATACGTTGGGTGCAGGAAAATTAGCACCCTGATACAGACGGGCATTAAGGCACCAAGTCTACTTTTATGACTGGAGACAGGAAGGTGGGATTCTTAGCATGAAACAAACTCCTCTCCCACTTCTGTGAAAATGTGATTACAAACTGGTGTAGGCAGTATCAATCGAAATCTTCCACATTCTGTAAATCAAACCTGAACAATCTCCTCAAAGCTTGTGCTGGAAGTGTTTTTCGGGCCTGTCATTGCTCCTGTGGAGTGTGCATGTTCTGTGGCTCTTCCACTACATACAGGTGACATGAGTGCTGAGTTAGTTGGCCAGTCTACGTGAGCTAGTGAGTCCGGCGATAAACAGGCTCCTTATGCAGGTTTAAGTTCTTGAACTTAAACTGTAGTGTGGGTCTGTTGTGGGAAGTTTGCTCAATAAACAGATCATTATCTGATGTGTGACAGCAGTCTAAAAAGAATTCATCCATTTTAGTACCTTGCTTATCCAGGGTTGGTTCTTGACTATGAAGTGGATGAGCAAGTTAATAAAATGGATGAATTCTTTTTAGACTGCTGTCACACATCAGATGATGATCCGTTAATTGAACAAATCTCCAACAGACCTACACTGCAAGTTCTCATTCATAGCGAATACATTCTATCCAGATGCATTACAGTATTTTATTGGTGAACCTGCAGATCAATTGATTTCCTTAGAGTCACACAGGGCTCAACCTGTGACCTACAGATTATGTGTAGCAGCTTTCATAGACTTAGACACTCAAGGTGCTTTGCATGTATGATACAAGGCATTCCATACTTCCATAGTTAGAGCACTTGAGGTCTAATCATGTTTAAAGCACCTTGCACTTCACAGTACACCTCTTTAACCACTGGGGCAGACACTGAATGGCAGATGGGACAAGCTGCATTTATTGACAATTCCACCAACAAGACGTTTATGGTCTTTGTAGACTGGTAGAAAAATGACAAGCCCTGCTAAGGGGCATGCAGTAATGGGTCGTATTGGTGAGCAAGAAATTGCCAGGTGAGCACCTCCTTTATTAAAAGTGATAATAAAGTGTAGAGCAGTAGAGAGCAACATGACACCCAGGGGAGGAGGAGAAGGAAGAGGAAGAGGAAGAGGAAGAACAAGAACAAGAACAAGAACAAAAAGAACAATAATAAGAATAGGAATAATAATAATAATAATAATAATAAGAAGAAGAAGAACAAGAAGTAGAACAAGAACAAGAAGAACAATAAAATGAAGAATATGCACAGGAAGAACAAGAAGAAGAACAAGAAGAAGAACAACAAGCTGAACAAGAATAAGAACAAGAACAAGACAAAAAGAAGAAGAACAACAACAACAAGAAAATCTTGTGCTAAAGTTTCCAAGCTAGCATGGTTCTTCCTGGAAGTAGGGAGACAGGGAATCGAAGGAATGAGAACATTTGACGCTTTCACTCAGATGTGTGTGTTGACCTTCATATTTTTTATTTGTTACCAGTTATTGTGGCCAGGGAAGAGTTACTGTTTAATAAACTGCAATTGATTAAATATGACTTACACTCAACAATGGACCAGGAAGTGTCCATTCATGAGATCCTGCCTATGGAATGGGAGTGCATGAGTTCGGAGAGTTTTGCGAATGTTATTAATGACTTCAGAAGTACAAAAGAGTTGGATTCTGTAGAAATGAGTTAAACAGTTAAATAGGACCGGCTATTTACTAGATTTTATTTACATGATGTTTAAAGAATGTTTTGTTGCATTTGTTTTGTGGTGTGACAAATTATGTGTGGGTAATGTTTTGCATTTGGCTTGAAACCGAAAAAAAAATGAATGGCAATGTCTTGCATTTGGGTCGAAGTGCCTCAAAGTACACATTGACAATGCAGTCACTGTTTTGTAAAATGGTAGTGAGGCTGAGGTGGGGCCCATTAGGACAGTTCTGTTTATAAATAATGGCACCCCCCCCACCTGGAAATGTTCCAACATTGTTATTGCTACTAGTAGTTTTAACTAGTTACATTAGTATTTATTAGTAGCAGAAGTCCTACATATAATAGATATTGAACGTTTATGTAAACAAAAAATTGATTACTATTGTGTAGTTACTTTTATCCATCCATCCATTTTCCATACCTGCAAATCCCAGGGTAGTGCGGATTGGGCTCTAGCCCATCACAGTGACTGCTGCATTTTACATTTTATTACAGTTATTTTTTTGGAGGTACGTTGTTTCCCATTATATCAAAAGATTTTCAAACACAGAAATCAGGGAACAGAAGACAAATGAACTTCTATTGAACTGTGGCCTTCTCTTGTGTGAACTGGCCATAGCTCAACAATTCATTTATGGACAGATACTGCTGGGCTCCATTTATGTTCATGTTTGTTGAACCACTTTGTTTCAAATTACTTCATAGAATTGCTACATAGGACTGTTTTGCGAAACGGACCCTAGAATTTATTTTGCTGGCAATTACGTAAACAGAGAAACAGAAAACTCACTTAAGAGTTTTTAGGTTTTTTTTGGGTGAAAAACAAGGATGATTACTCCCTACAGACTTATTCTCACTTCCATATGTAACCGCTTTCTTTTATGCATCTGCATAAAGCATGTAATCCATATCACATTGCCACACCAGTAGAATCAATTCTATTTGTGCCACACTGAAAAGAATTGTTTTTTTTTTTGGAGTGGAGAGCCAGGAATGTTGCCTCCTAATGCCTTGTTCAAACGTCTGTGTTTACCTGTGTCCTTTTTCAACAGCTGCATAAAGTACGTAATGCACAGCACTCTGGTAAAATGATTCGTATCAATGCCTCTCATTCATATCACCACAGGGGAGTGCAGTGCGTTTTTTTTTAAATGTGATATGCTATGACGTCACCATAGACATTTTACTATTAGGATTTTGGATTAGCTCCAGTAACTGGACCAGTAGCTAGTTCGCGTTACCTAAGATTATACACCAAACTGCACAGAATACAGATGAACATTCTCTTAAAATGGTGTCAGAAGGGTGCAGCAAGAAGACAAAGCTGTAAAGTTACTGGATTTATTTTTCCAAACCTGTGTGGGTAATTTGAATTCAATTCCTTTCTTGGTTACATTGATTCAGCAGAAGGGATCCTCATCTTTCACTCTGATGCGTGGGTTTATTTTCCGCATGAAGACACACTAAAACATATTAGCGTGAACACTACGATTTATTCCCTACTGATAAACTCAGTACAGGAAAAGCTGTTATTATCATCCACATTCCGCTAAAATTGTGTGAATCGCTTCACTCATCATAAGTGAGGAATCGGCCTTGGACAGGGCGCCAGAATAACAGATAAAAAACTCAGTCGTGCACTGTCAGTCATTCAGATGAGGCAACGTTTGGAATGTTTTTGATTTTTTTTTTAGTTGTAGTAGTAGTGGGAGTGCTTCTAGTATTAGTAGTAGAAGAAGTAATAAAAAAAATCAATTATTGATCAACAAATCATGTTATTTTCTAACCTGCTTATTCCACACCATGGTCATGAGGGGTACTGGAGCCGATCACAGCTAGCACAGGGCACAAAGCAGGAATAAACCCTGACAAAGGTGCCAGCCTATCACAGGGCGTACACACACACACATTAGGGTCAATTTAGAATCACCAATTCAACTAACATGCATGTCTTTGGATACTGGAAGAAACCCACACAGATAAGAGGTGACCATGCAAACACCATGCAGGGAGAACCTGGGACTTGAACGTTCACTTCCCATACTGCAAGGCAGCAGCGCCCCCATGCTTGATGTTTTTTTGGAAGAAACTTGATATTTCTTTAGAAGAAATAAGTAATAAAAATAATAATAATTCTTTGCATTTATATAGCACTTTTCTCACTACTCAAAGTGCTTAGCAATTGCAGGTTAAGGGCCTTGCTCAAGGGCCCAACAGAGCAGAGTAGATAGGACTGGCAAGCTTTGTTGGGCTGAATGGCCTGTTCTCGTCTAGATTGTTCTAATGTTTTAATGCTACCCAAGCAAATATGTATTTCTCATTATTATTATTATTATTATTATTATTATTATTATTATTTAGTTTTGGTAATATTCAACATATTATTGTTGTTTTTATAGTTATTCCATTCATTGACTAATTTACAAAGTATTTCTTTTCATTTCAAGGTGGTGCAGGGTCTTTGCACAAGGCCACAACAGAGGAGCCAACCCTCACAGAGTCCACCAGACAGTCATACCAGGCCAATAATACCAATAGTAATTTATAATTACAGAAATAATATTGTAAATAGAAAAAAAAAATCAATGCAATTTTAACAAAACTTGTCAAGTTTTCCTGCCATGCTGTAGAAATTATTTTTAGATAGCAACAGTATGAAATCTTCACTTTTCTGACGTGTTGTTTGAGTCTGTGCTCTATAACCACATGTATTGATTTGATTGCTTCATTTTATCTTTGTTACAATTATTGTCTTGGTGGCATGTTGTTTCCCACCATAGGTAACAGATTTTTAAATGTAAAGACGTGTTGAGCTACAGCCTCCTCTGTTGTCAACTGGCCATAGCTGAACAAGTAATGCATGGACAGATATTGCTGGGTTCCTTTTATGTTAATTTGTTTCAAACTACTTTGTTTTGCTGTCTGTTTAAACAAATCTTAATGTGTACACTTTATATTTTTAGTAATTTGTAAAGTGTGTATTGGTTTCTGTATGTGAACTTGTCATAGCACTCTGCTCTTCACTCAGGGAAGAACGCTGTAAAGATTAGGTGGGTTAGTGATGCATTATTGTCCCTAGTGTGTGCGTGTGTGGGTGTGTATTCACCCTGAGTTGGTGCCTGCTCAGTGATTGTTGCTTCCTTGTGCCCGATGCTTGCTGGGTTAGGCTCCGGCCACCCCGTGACCCTGCTCTGAATAAGCAGGTTTGGAAGATGGATGGATGAAACTAAATTGAACAAAAACACATGGGTTTGAAGCTCAGATGGCCCCCGGGAAGTTTTTGTGCAGCCAGATGAAGGAAAAACAAACAGTAAGTCTACACTGAGTCTTAATATGCAGGAAAACATTTACATCCTAACTGCCTTGTGGAAATCAATCAGTCATCCTTGATTTTATATGACACCTTTCACAGAAAGCAAAATTGAATAGTACTTCAAAAAGCAAACATTGAATTAGTAATTTTTTATGTGCAGTGATGAAAAACATTTTACATTTGAACCACTAAGAAAAATAATAGTAGAACCAAACGAGTGTTTTATTTTTGCCCAAAATCCCCATGAGCACTAATACACTTGCTCTAATCCCCATAAAGCTTTTCTGTGCTACTTAAATAAAATGTTTCGTCTTGCTTGTAAAACCAGTCTTCTGTAGCTGATCTGACGTCTTCATCATTGGCTTAGCAGCCCTCAGATGTGGTTGACACACAGGGCCAGGGTGGGTGTGGCATCCCTTTGAATCCTCAGTTTCGCAGAGCAGCCTTTGCAAGCCGTAAGTGAGGAGTCGACGTGAAGCACAAGGGGGATGGTCGACAGCTTTGCTCACCACTTTTCTTTGACAGGCCGCTGGAAGCCCCACATCGATCAGGTATGTTGGCCTTTGGAAGCACATAATCAATATGGAGTACACCCTTGAGATAATAAGAACTTGCGTGTGTGATCTTCCTGAAATTCTCTTGAATCTCAAACATCTTTGATGTTGTAGTAAACACTCTTCCATTGTTTCGTTTGTTTTTGGTCTCTGGATCATAGTAAAGTTTCTAGGTTATGAACCATTCCTTAAAGTTCTCCCAATCTGAATTCGTTCGATTCAGATTTTCCTGTAAACAACAGATGTGATGACACTTTATTTTGGAGTCAACATTCTGGGCACCCATTACACACAGACCTTGCTCGTGTTTAATTGTTCATGATGAATGGATTCCACTGACCCATAACTAATCCCCATTGTGTCTGTTATCTCGCCGTTTGATTCTCCTTTGTGGTTTGATTCACTGGCAACGTCAGAGGTGAAGGCCGGTCACACCTTGCGTCATCTTTGAGAGACTGACTGGCACATGAAAGAGGACTGGTCTCGTAACACGTTGAACAGGTGAGAATGAATTTCTAAAGGTACATATTTTTCTAGTGTTACAAATTCAATGACTAGCATGATATGTGTTTTTAGTAAGGAGTTCATCTTGGGCCCTTAACAATATGAGCAGTATAGAATATCCCCTTCGATTCAGGGTCAAAGCTCTCCGATATCCTCCACATGCAGTAAACTGTCACGAGTGCTTTACTAAACCATCAAATAGCAAGTTTTTATTCATATAGTCAGTCCACCTTTATGTGTTGCCATTCAGGGTAAAGGATTTTTCCTTTCCAAATACTAATTTGAACCTTTAAGAGCAGCCAAAAGAAGAAAAAGAAGATGCTGACTTACATGGAAATGTTATTCTTGTTTGATTTAATAAAGGTATATTTGGTGCCCTCAATAGCAAAAACTATCAGAAGTGTTTCATTATTATTTCCCGATGCCTTTACCCAAGGTGACTTACAACATCTGTGGTACACTTGGTTCCATTTCTTTTGTGTTCCCAATTGGCACACAGGCAGGTGAAGTGATTTGCTCAGAGCCACCTAGTGTCAGAAGTGGGATTATAAAGTCCAAAGCCTTCATCACTATGCAGCACTGCCTGCATGATATATTTTATTATAAAACATTTCCTGAATGCAGTCAATTTATAATTTATATAGCAACTTTCACAGAGACCATTATCACAAGTTGTATAAAGACAAATAAAAAAGGTTATTCAAAAATTTAAACAAAAGAAAAATGCTAAATCTGTGATATTCTGACTTGCATCTCTGAGTGTGAGGAACTGAACAAATCCTATCAGAAAACAAAAAGCCTACTTTAGCTGTGTGGAGAAAATGAAATCTGAGACTGCAGCTCCATAAATGCTGCTCATCAAGCAACCTGCATGCAACTCAACTCTCATTCTCTCTGCTCTTCCACTTTCAGGGTGTATTAACGTTTAAACATTATCAGAATCTGGCTGGCTCAAAAAGGTTCTGGATTGGCATCCTTCTAAGTGGACCAACATGAGGACAAAAAACTGTCACATAACACGTTGGGACTCCAATGTTTTAAAGGATGACAATTCATTGGCAAAATGAAGTTTCCTGAAGGCTTTTACATTTCTGGACTGGCAGATTTTTTTTTTTTTTGTGTTTCTCTAGAGACACAGCTCACTTTGGCAGTACACAACAGTGAATGTGTTACTAGTGAATGTGAAAATGGAATGTGCGCTCCTGACTAATGATGGAATTCACTTATTATAAATTGATGAATGCACTGGAGGTGTTTCAAAAGGTGCAAGTAAATGCATACCAAGCTCAATTGACAAAGGAGAACTGAAAGTTAAGGTGTGATTCATTGTTAAAATGTTTGTGAAAAAGACGAGAATTGCAGAATTCCATTCTTTTAGATTATGTGAAAATATTTGGGGTAAAAGTAGTTGTGTGGCACTGTAATAATGTTGTCATAGTTGTTATTTGTGATATTCTATGTACTTCTTTGATACTGTTCATGGATTTTTGAATTGCTTAGTAGGAGTACAGAAGGGCTGCAGCCGTCACTTAAAATGGATATAAACAATAGGATGACATATGCTGACTTATGGGAGCAGCCGAAAGAAGAAGATGCTGACTTATATGGAAATGTTATTCTTGTTAGATAAAACATGTTGAAAATATGTCTGTTCTGCATGCCAGGTATTGAATTATTTTAATTTATTGTTATTTGATTTAATAAAGGTCATTTTAGTCTATCTATCTTTTTTCTTCTTTTGGCTGCTCCCGTTAGGGGTTGCCACAGCGGATCATCTTCTTCCATATCTTTCTGTCCTCTGCATCTTGTTCTGTCACACCCATCACCTTCATGTCCTCTCTCACCACATCCATAAACCTTCTCTCAAGCCTTCCTCTTTTTCTTTTGCCTGGCAGCTCTACCTTTAACATCCTTTTCCCATTATACCCAGCATCTCTCCTCTGAACTTGTCCAAACCAGCACAATCTATCTATCTATTTATCTATCTATTGTAATCGACAACACTCATGGACTGGGGACTCATATCAAGGCTGTTTGCTCCCACATCCGCTAGATGGCAGCATCTCTGGGCTTTGGTACCCATTCAGACACCCACAGGAATGCTGAGAACTGTAGTGCAGTGGGGTGGCCCTGTTGAGGTCCGTGGGTGATGGCAGGGGTTGCTGCAGGAAGTTACACTCCCTACTTTATGGAACTGCTGTATGACCTGAAAGTGTGTCCAATGGGCAATGCCCTGGCACCAGAAGAACTCCTGAGTTCTTCAATAAATGGAACTTCACTGCTTTATCCAGGTGAGTTGGAGCTGGGAGAGGAGACAGGCAACACTCATCTGAGAGGAGTAGTGGAGAGAACAATGAAGAAGAGAGAAGTATACTGCTGGGCGAAGGTTTTGTCTAATAAACAATTGAATTTTTAACCTGGGACTGTGTTTGTGTGTTTGAATTTGGGCTTTGGTACTCTGTGGCATCCCTGTTGGTCACAATATCTATCTATCTATCTATCTATCTATCTATCTATCTATCTATCTATCTATCTATCTATCTATCTATCTATCTATCTATCTATCTATCTATCTATCTATCTATCTATCTATCTATCTATCTATCTATCTATCTATCTATCTATCTATCTATCTATCATGTGTGTACTATGTGTACTTAATAATAATAATAAGAAAAATAGCTTTAACTCTACCATCAATTTACAGGCAGAAAGACAAATCATGATAATAATGGGTGCAAGGTTAAGCAACCCTTAAAAATACATGACATGTAAAAGTATGTGTTATCCACAGCCTACAATTATTATTATTATTATATTATTATTGTGTGTGGATCAAACTTATTTAAAAGATCATAACAAGTTACAGCCATGTCTTGCAATTGTAGTACAGACAAGACAAATGACTGGCACAGGCTTAGCTCTAGTGGGTCATTTAGCTGGCTAAGCCCCTTCAGTGTCATGTCAAGCCCCATCCCCCACCCACGTTATCAGATATTCTGTTACTTGTTGGATTTTTGGGACTATATCACACTTTGCCTCACTAGTATTTCCCTCTTTAGAATTTTGGTCCAGAGCCGGGACTGGACTTGCTCACGGTGACTTAGGGAGTCAAGCAGGAACTGAACCTGACAACATTAAGGATTATAATCCAATGCCTTAAAGCACTAGGAGGCCATGCTGCCATCTTCAAAAGATTTAGCTGAGTTCAGCATTTGAATTTTCCAGCATTAAATACTAAGTCAGTGTGACCATAGCAATTAATACCCTTACATAAGTAAACAAAGAAGTACATTAACTAAATGGTATTCAAAGCTAATTAAATCAAATCTGTGAGTATTATTAATACAGTGTGTGGAGGGAAGCTTGGGAGTGACAGCTAATCAGTTGCAATGGTAAGCATGTGGACTGTTGGAGGAAAAAGAGAAAACTTCGCAAGACCCTCTGGCCCAGTCAGATTAACCCACAATGGTCCAGTTCAACAAACCGCAGACAGAAGAAAGAGCCTGAAGTAGCCACAAAGAAACAAAAAGACCCCACTGCTTGGGTGACCTGTGCCATCTGAACTTTGCCCTCCAGATTGGGTCTCTCAGAGATATTGATTCTTCAAAACAAGCTAAGACGTGCTATGTTAAATAGAAGTTAATTCGTTCTTTTTCTTTTCTTCTCTTGTTCATTTTTTAATAATGTTCCTGGTTATTTGGTTGGAGATTTTACTTTACTCTATAAAAGCCTTACTATAAAACAAACGTTTTTGAATTGATCGACTGCTTTAACAATTTTATTCTGTTGTAAAGTCTTGTTGCTTTATTAAAATGCAGTAAGTTAGAGTTATACACATGTAGCACATGCGATGGACTGGCGCCCAGTGCTTGATGGGTTCGGCTCCAGCTTCCCTGACACTCTGCTTAGGATAAAATGGGTTGGGAAAATGGATGGATGGATATACATACACTATGTAGTGTATTGAGAATGACAACTAAAAAAAACTATATTAATACTTTTTATTTATATAGTGTTAATGTAACATTGATTATATATAATAATAATATAATAATAATTAATAATAATAATAATAATACAGTACATTTTATTTATATAGCGCCTTTCCCATGCTCAAGGTGAACGGCAGGGTATACAGTATATAGCATTGTCCTAAACCAGATAAATAAATAGAGAAGAGTAAGATAGTGAATTCAGAGAAAAGCCCAACAGACAACATAATTGATGGTCTAGCACACACACACAAACATACATACATCATTGATTAAATGAGTAAATAATTAAACAATTATACATTATTTAGGTATTTTCCTTTTTGCTAATTAGGCAGGGTGGAGACACAGCGGGTAACATTCTTCAGCTTCACTTTTCCTGCCACACTCTTTCGATTCCAGCTCTGTGGTGCTGTCCAGTTTGCGTGTTCTCCGTGTGTCTCTGCACACTGAATTGTCTCCAGGTAATATGTTTTTCTTGCACACCAAACGACACTCATGTCAAGTTCACTCTAAGTCGGCGGGTTTGTATGTTTTGTGTGTTGTCCTATCTGAGGCTCAGTCTAACCAAAAGAGATTTTGACTACTCATAACCCTGTTGTCAAAAGAAAATAAATAGATGCATATTTCCTGATTTCTCCATAATGCACTTTGTATGAATTCTCTCAGTGAAAGCTGCTGCTGTTTTAATTGTATTGTTGTCATATGATATTTCTACTATTAATTACCTGTTAGAGAATTGTGCTGTTTAGGTTCACAATGGACAGAAGAGGTGCTATGTGCTGTACTATATTTTTTTTAGGTTAAATAATGATTTATTTATTTTCATAGTTCCTTAATAGGTTAGGCGGCATGGTGGCGCTGCTGTAAGGAGACCTGGGTTCGGTCCTCCCTGCGTGGAGTTTGCATGTTCTCCCCGTGTCTGCGTGGGTTTCCTCCTGGTGCTTCAGTTTCCTCCCACAGTCCAAAGACATGCAGGTTAGGTGGATTGGCGATCCTAAATTGTCCCTGGTGTGTGTGCTTGGTGTGTGTGTGTCGTGCCCTGCGGTGGGCTGGCGCCCTGCCCGGGGTTTGTTTCTGCCCGGGGTTTGTTCCTGCCTTGCGCCCTGTGCTGGCTGGGATTGGCTCCAGCAGACCCCCGTGACCCTGTGTTAGGATATAGCGGGTTGTACAATAACTGATGATGACTTAATAGGTTACTTTTGGCATGTTTTACAGCATTAACAATGAAATATGCTAAGTAAATTCAAAGATCTCTTAATTATGTTTTATATTTTACCTGCTATTATAGATCACTGTCCAGAGTGCGTTGAATTAATATTAACTACAAAAGGTGCCATACAGTGCATTCTAAAGCACTCAATGAAGATTACTTTCTCATTTTTTTATATTTTAAAGCCATTAATTATTAGGTGTTCACTAAGACATTTCCATCTATTCAATCATCATTGAATCTGCACAAACCAATTAGAGCATCAGGTTCAAGGAGTGAATGTGACGCAGTGCTAGTCCATTACAGAGGACACTCATGTTGCAGTACACTCTCCACCAGAGCAGATACATGTGCTAGTTCACCTTACATGCATCTCTAAGTTGTTGTTGAAGGAAGCCCAAGTGTCGACAGCTAAACAAATGAATATACAGAGGGAAGGCCTCCACACAGGCAGTAAGCAAGAGTAAATTCAAATACGGCAATAGGACAAATTTAATAATGAGAATAATAACAATAATTAACATACATTGCACAAAAACCTATAGACATCTATATCTCTCTATATATAAAATCCAATGTCTGTCTGTATGTCTGTCCACTTTTCACAAAAGAACTACTTAACGAATTTAGATTGGGTTTTTTGCTTGAACATGCCAGTTGATTTTGCGACCTTTCTCATCGCACTATGTATCATAGTTCACTTGAGGTGCCAATTTATTTGCGTTAATCTGAGAGAGATGCAGCGGGCCAAGGGTAGGAGGGCAGGGCCCTCCTCACTGATGCATCAGCCTCGGGGAGTATGTTTCTTCCACTTCGCTATTGAACGAGAGAACTACTTAACATGTTGAAATTGGGTTTTTTGCTAGAATATTCCGGTTGATTTTGCAACTTCTCTCATCATGCTAAGTATTATATTTCAGTTGCAGCAACGATTTATTCACATGAATCTAATACAGAGGCTGTGGGCCAAGGGGAGGGGGAGGCGTGACCTCAGGAGTAGGGAGCCAGATGGGGTCCTCCTCACTCACGCGCCAGTCTCCATTTGAGTCGCTCTACCTCACGCCACATGTTGGAGTGTGCCTTGCCTCCGCTTAGCTAGTGATACCTGTTTGTTCAGCAGACTTTATCATCTAGAGATTGTTAAAGAGTAACGTTTGATGTTTTGAGAGAGATATTGGAGCTACGTGTGCTTTAGAGGTTAGCTGCTCACGGCCACATGCTCTTCTCCCCACGCGGGTGACGCTCTCCTGTCAGAGCTGAACATGATCAAATACAGTGGCAATGTTTGACGTTGGAGCGTACCTACCTTCTGCTTGAACAGAATTACAGTTTATTTTAATTTTTTTTATTGATTTTTTAAGTTTTATCCTGTTTCACTACTACATGGCGGCAGCTGCAGGGGTCAGCTAGTTACATATAAATCAATACACATGCATAAAACTACAGAAATCAGCCATTTTGAATGCATGTCACATAATGAGGAAATCCCCTAAAACATACACACATAATCACACAGTATATAAAACTGTCCTGTGTCTCGGCCGAAGCCTGGAATAGGTAGAGGTAACGGGACTATCCCAGAATATATTATGAATAACTAGGGGGCTTTGCCCCCTGCTCACTTCACTTGCCCACCCCCTAAAGGGGCGCACTTTGCACCAGCCTCTTCATGTCTCTGCCACTCGAGTTGTGAAGTGGGGTATGCTGAACGCACACTAAGGGAATGCGGACGGATCAGCTGCTGGCTTGCTGCTGCTGAGCTGCATGTTCTGCTTGTCGTGTCAATCAATTAAAATCCTGTACAGCACCTGTCCTTTTGTCTCACTGCCTGGTTTTGCGGGATGTTAAAGTGTCTTCCAAGAAGATCACATCTTGACCCAAGATGTTTTTATTATAATAGAGAGATAATAATCATCATCATCTGCAATGGACTGGCACCCTGTCCAGTGTTTATTCCTGTTCAGGACTAAGCGAGTTTGAAAGTGAGATGACATCATCATTGTCATCATAATTTTTACATAAAATATATCAATAGAAGCAAGCCCACTTAACCAAATTCATGATTGTAGGTGGCCTAGAGTCTGTCCTGGCATCCTGGCGGCATCACGCTTAAGGTGGGAAACATCCGTGATCAATTTTCTCACCATCATCAATCCACCTAGCACATCTTTGGGAATATTAAAGGAAAGGCCTTGTTGTGTAGATATAGAGAGAACATGCAACCTCCGCACAGACAACTGGACACTGAGTCTCTGAGACAGCAGTGCTAACCTCTGTACTACTGTACTGTACTGGATAGTTTAATTATTTTTCATAGTAGTCAAAGTAACAGTAATAGTAATATTTACCAGGATGGTGGTGTAGCAGTTAGTGCTGCAATTTCAGCAAACTGAGTAAAGAAAAATGTCAATGTGATCGCTTTTGCATGTAATTTGTGTGTTGTGGCTGAATCTGCTTGGGGCTTTAATAAGAATAATTAAGATCTCCTTCCACATTTCAAAAATGTGTATTTTAGATATTTTGTTTGCCAATTTAAAACTGAACAAGTGTAAGGGTGAGTGTGAGTAGACCCTGTAATGGCCCGATTCCTGCCACATGCCTATTGCTGCTAGGATAGGCTTTGGCATCCTGTATCCCTGAAGTAGAATAAGCAGGCTTGAGCGGGATACATTAATGGTGACTATAAAGTGTCTGGGAGTGAGAGGCAATGAGTAAATGTGTGCGTGTGTGTGCGAGCGCCTGGTAATAGGCATGCATTCTATTCCAGTCTGGTTCCTGCGTTGCAGCCATTGCTGCTGGGGTGGGCTACTGCTCCCTTCAACTCTGTGCTGGACTGAGTGTGTTAAAATGAGGTTCTGGTGAGGCCATCAGAGGGTACTTACCCTGTGGTCTTTGTTTGAATCTCTATGCCGCCCAGTGCAGTGATTGGGACATCATACTGTAGAAAATGATGCCACCCTTTGGTTGAGGTCTGGTCATCCCTGGTTATCTTCTGAGATGAGTAGGTTGTTTCCTGAAGTCCTGGCTAAATTTCCCATCAAATGTGGTCAACCTGGCCCCTTAATCATTTCCTATCCTTATTGGCTAACTGTCTGTCACCCCTTCACCATCTAACAGCTAATGTGTAGTGAGCCTACTAGCACAGGAATGGCCAGCATGATATCCTCCAGGTGGATGGTATACATTGGTGGTGGTTGAAATGGCTACCCACTGTCTATGTAAAGTTCTTTGAGCAACAAGAAAAGCACTATATAAATGTTGTGGTCTCCAGGGGCACTGCAGCTCCCCAAACTTAAAAGCTTGGACACAATGTTGCAATGAAAACAGAAGGATTTTACTGTGTGAAACTCTTCTCACAGGCGTTTCCCATACCACCACCACAACTCTGATTCTCTCTATTTCTCTCTGTATCTCTCCTCCTCCAGGCAAACTTTGTCTTCCTCCTCCCGACTCTGGCTCCTTGTGTTGAGGTGGGCAGCTCCTTTTATGTAACACCCAGGAGCACTTCAGGTATCCTGAAACTGTGGCTTGGAAGCACCTCTGGGTGAAGTTGGAGTCTAAAAAAAGAAGGGTTCGCTATTCCCGTCAGCGTCCCCTGGCAACATCCATGGAACCCAACAGGACTGTTCCAAAGAATGTGGGAATCTGAAATGGTGCTGTAACCCAGGGGGGCTGCCATCTGGTGTGCTGGGGAAGACAATGCCCAGAACAACTTGTCTTCCCCTGCCCTTCCATTATACTGGTATCCCAAGCTGGGTAAGGATACTGGTGCAACCCCGGCTAGGGTGCCATTTCCAGCGTAATACCTCACACATTATACGTATTATTAATAAATTAATGGATGGAAGGGTGGAAATTATGAGCAAATCATTAAGATGATTGTTTCCTTGGTAAAGCACTGCATGCTTTTAATTTGCTAGATATCTTTTTTTTTTCTTTTTTTTTTTTAATGCTGTTGATGCTTCTGAATCCGTTTTTGTGTTGTAAGCGGACTGTGAAATGCACTGTTTTAAATAATGAATTGCAACAATGAAATGAATGACTAAAATACGGGAAAAAAGAAGCTGCGTTTGAAGCAGGGCTTAGGGTTCAATGCGTGGTCGGTGAGTTTTGTAAGTCCCACTTTCAGCCAACGTGTCTATGCCATTTTGTGTCACTATAATGAAGCCCCCTTAACAAGGTGAACAAGGAAAGCAGCTTGCCTTGAAAACAAATCTTTTAATTTCCTTTTTGTTGCCGATGTTTCAAGATAAAGCCTCCCATTCAGCTTTTTGCAACACCTTCTGAGAGGAGCTTGTAACGGCTTTCTTTATAAGGGGGTCACGGCTGAGCCCCTCCCTGCGACCCTTTCCCATATTTAAACTCCATTAGTACCCAGCCTATTGACAGGCTACCTGTGAGCGCTGAGGCTTTTCTTCTTCTTCTTCTTCTTCTATTTTTTTTTCTTGCAACAGTTGTATTCCGTTCTCATGGCTTCAGAACAAAAGAAGATTGGCACATTCTGTTGCCTTCAAGGGCTTTGTAAACTAAGAAAGCTGGGCTTTGCCGTCTTTTTTTCTTTCTTTTTTTCCAGTGGCCACGCGCATTCACAATTCTTGCATCTGAAGCGACCAGCGAAAGACTGCCGGGAATGGAAAAAAAAAAAAAAACGGGGGGCTTACCGCCGAGATCTTTCAAAGTTCCTCCCTGGCTATTGTTGCTGGATTTCCCTTGAAATCCCCTTCAATGGCCCACTGAAGCCTTTTGAAAGATTAAATGACGTTTGTCAGCCAGCGGTAAATCCTCACAACTGTTTCAGTAAATAGCCTCAGCTCGGAGCATCGGTGTGTCCCATTAATCTCTACGTAAGCCCCCCCCCCCCCCCCCCCCTCTCTTTTTCTTTTTTGTTGAAGACCGCACATAATGGTCGGATTAAAAGAACTATTGAGCGTGCAAAATTTTCGCCTTCACCTTGTGTACACAGCCATTTCAGCAGTGGTACTCACGGCTGCTGTTATTTCAGCTCTGATGTTTGCATGTTGAACTGGACAAGTCGCTGCAGCGCCACCTGAACCTGGCCGCCTCCTTGTTTGTATTGAGCTCCACTTTTTTATGATTTATTCATAGGTGCAAAATGTGATTTCATTAGAAAATGTATTGAGTAAATGGAGACATCTCAAAGCGCAGGATAAAAAGATATTTGAACTTGTAGCAGTGCGCTTTTGAGGAAATTCAAGGTAGGAGCAGTCAGCTCTTTGCCTTCAGTATTCCCATAATGGGCCAACCAAGGGTTATACAGTGAACCCTCACCCAGAAGCTGGCAGGCGACATTGGCCTACTGTTATATCGTTATGAAGACAGGTAGGCTACATATCATTTCCAGGACCACAAAGCAGGAGATCAGCATCATCAGGTCAAAGAGCTTAACCCCATTAGCCATACAAGATACTGAACACTACACCTACCTTGATAGCATTGCAAGCAAGACAGGAAGGACAGAAAAACATGCACTGTCCAAAATCATGAGACCACACTAAAGCTTCACTGCTCTGTAATCCATACGGTCAAATAAGAACCACAGCTACCACACTAAACTAAGAGTGTTCAACACCAATTTGGGCTGCTTTATAGTAAGTGAGCATGGAGATGGACCAACTACCTGGACCATAAGCTGCAAACCCTTATCAACACCTGTCTTCACCATAGTATACTCATCTGGTGGCCTGAATGGATCACAAACTAGGAGATCTGGCAGCAGTTCATCACAGGTACCATTTCAGGACACAAGTTTAAGACTGATTGGTCACACTCCTCTTAGTTTACAGCAATACTTGTGATATCTGGGACTGAAATCCTCAAGGAAAACAAAAGAGAGAAAGACCAGGACTGACATGGAGAAAGACCCTAGAGCCAGAGATGAAGACCATCAGGATGTCTTAAGAAGAGATCAAACACTAAGCCCAAGATACAGAATGATGAAGACTTAGTAGTATAGTCCTATGCTATGGTTGGAGCGGAAAGGATTGAATGAATTCCTCCATGAATGAAAACCCTGAAGTCACTAGACGCACTAGTGGACAGACAGGAAATTGGATAGTGAATCAGTAAAGAAATTATAGCGATGGGTAAAGATAAAGCACCATTTTAGCAATCTTCACATAACTGCAAGGAGCAGGAGGACACAGGATCAAGCATCCCAACAAAATTAGATACAATTCTTGGCCAAACCCTACCACCTATAATTCTGCCAAACGTGGCTATAAAATGAGACCTCTAAGAAAGGAAAGTAAATTGATTGCTACAGTGCGTGATACTGGACTCTTGTTTGGTGTCTAAGGTGGTGGAATTCTTGGGGAAGATCAACATCATCATCATCATCATCAAAAGAGGGTGACCTCAGTTATAAGCACAATCTCTTTGATCATCATGAGTCCACGTATTAGCCTGGTGCTAAACTCAAAGGCAGTTGAATGACAATCCAAATGAACAAATTGTAAATAGATATCTAAAAGATTAACTAGGATATGGTGATTGCAAGGTAACGGGCGATGGAGGAGGGCTGGCAGCCACAACCTTCTGTGTACAGTAGTGAGATTTTCCTTTGGAGAAAATACAGTAATGTGCACAGTGGTGAGTCTTTGTATGGAAAATATTCAGAGTGTCACATTTTTCAAAAACGTACCGCATTCCTCCACAAAAAGAGACAAAACTAGAATTTATTTTACCAGTGTGGCATGGATTATATGCTTTATACAGCTACAGATAACAACCCAAGTAAACATGGAAGTGTAAATGAGGCTTTAAGGAGCAGTGTTACTTATTTTTCACGCAAAATGAAATTTTAAACTCCTAAAAAACTCTTTATACAGGTCAAATCTCATTATAGTGAACACTGAAGTAACAAAATCTTCAGAATTACGAAAACTTTTTGTTGGACTGAACAAACATTCATACAATATCATGTTTAACGAATTTTGGTTTAATGAAATGTAAATTTCAGGATAACCAACTGATTTTCAACCAAAAATGGCCACCGCCACATATACACTTTTGCCAAGTCTCTGGAACACTGCAACAAGCTGTTTTTCTTCTTAGACCAAATGAAAAAGACTATTGTGAAATTTCCGGTCTCGGGCAGTCATGGCGAGAGTATAGATGTGACATCGTGCATATAGCCGAATTCTGAGTCAGTGCCCCACTGATCATCCACATGGGTAGTTTTGTCCTGTATATTGGTGTGTGATAATAAAATACTGTTTGAGTTTCACCACGCTTCTCAAAGATTTTCTTGCGATGAACAAAAAAAGTGAGAAAGACAATCAGTTTAGGCTGAAAGTAAAATTAACATTCGTGGAAAAAGCTGATTCTGGAATGAGGAAAAATGATGTTGCGAAAGCATTTGGAATCACATCTTCAACACTGCCAACGATTTTGAAGGATCAAAAAAAAAAAAAAAGTACACAATATTTTTATAAAAATATGTGATGTAAAAAATCCGATCATCAATGCTGCTAAAAAATACCGTGCAGTCAAAAATTACTTCATTTATTTTTGGAAAAAAACAGATTTCTGTATTTCTATTAAAAAACACTTACATCTAATAACTAATTTTCAAATAAAATATTTTTTGCAGTTTAAGAAGTTTTTATATATTTTCTCCATATTTGTTATAACAAAATTTCAGTATAACAAAATATTTTTATGGGCCCATGAATTTCGTTACTACGAGATTTGACCTGTAGTTGAATTTCGCATTTTGCAGTTGTGAAATCGCTCTGTGAAAAAGATTTTTGTGTCAGTTTCACAAAACTATTTGCAAACTGAAACGTGCCTGCTTTGCTCATCTGTAGTTCCAATGGAATTTAAGGTTCCTCCTTTTATCTCTGACATCTCTGATTCATTTTACGATAGCTTCATATAGGCAGGATATCATAATGAGAAAATAATAAATTTACAGAAAGTAATTTGCAGATATTTAAAAATCAGTTGGACATATCATAAAATGCATTAAAGATTTGAAATGTTGAAATGCTTCCAAGTTTGTTTTTATGATATCTGGAAATGTATTTCTGGTATCCTGAAAATAAAGCATTGGAAGCATTTTTAAATGAGATATCTAACAAGAGAATGCTTAGTTGTGTATTTTGAATATCTATTTGATAGTTTGAGATTCCGCTAAATGTTAATTTGGCTTACAAAAAGTTGACTAAAAACGTTCAGTTTAAGTTATGAATAAGAAGTCCGTTAACTGATAGGGTGAGAAGCATACCATGGCCTACGTAGCTGAGCACCCTTCCATCTGCCAGGACAGTGGTGTTTAGTAAAGGATACGTGAGTAGTGAAGATGGTCAAATGAAGCCCTCATCATCACCACCATCTTCACCCATATGACTTGTGGCAGTAGACACATACAGGTCTTGATCTCAGGGAGAGAGTTCTGGTGGTCCTATAATGTGGTGGGGGTCATTTTTCCAGCACATCTGTAATGCATCATTCCTCCAAAAGACAAGATTAATGATGATCAGCACATCATTATTCTCAACTGATGGTCTGTATCCCACAATTCAGCATTTCTTTCTCTCTTTCCAAATGTGTTATCCTTTTATGAATGCCACACCACACATGCACTTGGGCATAAAATGGTTTAGTACAGTCTCCATGCGTCAAGTACCTTTCAATCGCCAGAGCTGCTGACATCTTTGGGATGTGAGAAGAAGCTGAAGTACCCAGAGGAAAACCACATGCAGTTCCCTGGAACTGAACTCAGGTTTCCTGGGTTTGAGCAGGGCTGTCTGAACGCATGGGCACGCTGGGCACTTGCCCGGGACCCCCACAGTCATATTTCCCATGCTACTCTATGTATGTTACGACTTGCTGTCAATAAATAAATACTATACTAAAAGATAAATATTTGTTATTCTGTTACAAGTGGACATTGGCATTCGCCTCTGATTTAGTACAACAGTCACCTCTACAACCGCATGTGCACGTATGTCTACGGATCTCACTCACTACATAATGTAAAAGCGTATAAGTTAACATCACTTCAACTCAATTTTCTGCAAAGAAATTTCGCAAATGTTTGTGTTGAACATTTGATGAATCTTCTTCTATAATACGCTACCGTGGCTGTCCATTTGTCTGTCCAGGATTTTAAAATCACCTGTAGCTCACAAACCGTTTGACCTATTGAACTGAAATTTGGTACACATATACTTCTTGCCTCTACTGTCTGCTTTCGGAGTGATGATTTTTATTACTCTTGTTATTTTTATTTTATTTTATTGTAGAATCAACTCTTGGCAGCAGGGCGGCTGAGTGGCACATGTGTACAGGCGCCTTTCTCATTCCTACCACCTTCGCCATCACTTCCCCTATCTCTTCATATCTTAAATCTTTCTTGAGGCAGATTGAACACTTAATTTTTCACTTAAGCTGGCACTTAAGAAAAACATACTAAGTAATTGCAACACAAAAACTGACTTAATCAGTTTTAACGTGAAAAGATGCCGACGGACGAAGAGAAGAAGTGGGCCACTAGGGTGGAGAAAAGAAGAGCTGCTCAGGAAGCAGCAAGCGCATTAACCTCTGAGCAAATGAATGGTAAACGTACAGAGAAAGAGGAGGAAAACTAAGTCAAGTGTATTCACTTTCAGTCTGCCATTACTGGTAATAAATGATTCATAGTAATTTCATACTGTGCTATCTCCATCTGTATGGTTTACTAATTGAGTTTCATTTAAACGTTGAGATGTTTGTGTTTTTCAAGCTCATGTTATATTGTTCAAACATTTGGGTTCATTAATCTTTAACATACAGCATGTTTTTTAATGTTTAACCACTGATTTTGTTGGAAGTACCAATACAATAAATTTATGTTTAATTTTATCAACCATTCACATTTTTATTCCTGTGAGTGGTTATGTAGGTAAGGGCCCCAGTACACTGCTTTGCTAGGGGGTCTACAATGCTGTTAACACGGCCCTGGGGTTGAGATAAGTAACATTGACCACTATTCTACACTGAGCTGAAGCCATCAGACTGTAATGTGATCAATTTGTAGTGGACGGTGAGATGAGAGGCACTGCTGTTGGAAAACCAATGATCTTTAAAGAGTGGAACATGCAGTGCATCTTGAAGAATGAGAAGCTTATTTTCCACCCTTAGGTGACCAGCTTTTTATTTGCTTGTTATATGTGGATGTTTTTTCCAACAAGAACACAAGGACACAGTTGGAAACTTGTTAAAGGCAGATTTTGAACAAATGTTACAAAGTTTTTCTTCCTTCAGAGAACCATAGACACATGGAATAAATTACCAAGCAATGGGGTAGACAGCGGTGGTAGCACTGCTGCTTCACAGTAAGAAGATCACATCCTGGGTCTTCCCTGCATGCAGTTTGTATGTTCTGCGGGGGTTTCCTCCTACAGTCCAAAGACATTTAGGTGAAGTGGACAGATGACCCTAAACTGGCTCTGGGTTGTGTGTTTGTGTGACTTCACCCTGGTGATCTGTCAAGTTCCTGCCTTGCATTCCTATGCTTGCTGGGATAGGCTTATGGAGAGATACGCAGGCTTAGGAAATGGTGTAGTATGTGGTAGACAGGAGGACTTCAGGGACCTTCAAAACTAGACTTGATGTCATTTTAGAGGAATTAAATGAAGAGAATTGGCAAACCTTAAGAGCAGATTGGCTTGTACTCATCTCAGTTGTTCTAATGTTGTAGCAAACAGACATTGCAACCAGCATCATACCATCAAATTTCGGTTGTGCTTATAAAAGAAACCTGTGCTGCTTATGGTGTTTTCAGGGCCAGTATTATCAATGAAAGGAGCCCTGATAATCTCATCACCATTTGTAAATTTGATTTATCTTAAATTATAGAGGCCAGTAGGGGGCATCTCTAATCCTAAACTGCAAACACCACTACACAACACACAAGTTCCAGGTTCATAAAGACTTTTTTTGTGTCAAATATCTTTTCACAGAATTTTCATCTACCACTACAATCTCCTTTGCCTTTCCTCCTCCTACCTTCCTCAAGGCAAGCATTTTCCTCCTCCTCTTCTCCTGACTCTTGTTGACCAGGGTGAGGCGGAATGACTTCTTTTATGTCATTCCTGGGGGTATTTCTATTTCCACCACATTGGTTGAGAAACTGGATGGCAATTTGGTTCCCACCATATGCGAAAATACAACAAGAAAGTCACTGGATGAGCCCAATGAAAAGCACTACAGAAAAAAAAGCCCCCCAAAGGTCACAGGTTCAGGAACCACAAGTGATTCCTCATGCACCTCACTGTACGGACACAGATCCAGAAACACAGGGACAACACTTGATATTATAGGTGCTATATACATTTATGGAGGAGTGCCTAGGTGCTGAAATTCACACATTTTACAGAACAGTTGACCAAATGTGCTGAGCAAGAGACAGAGGCGGCCTTACGGGTGTGCAGGCCTAGGGCTGACCAACCCCACGTGGGGCCGGTTACGTCAAACGCTGTCACCGGTATGTGTGGACTGTATAAACCTGCGCATGAATTTAATACAAATAATGTTAACATACACTGGATTTTCTCATTACAGTATTCAGCTAAATTTTTGCAAGATATCACGTGGACTTTAATAGATTATATCATTATATTTTGATAAACAGTGCACCACGATCTCTTCTACTCATGGCGTCGACAGCGATATGGCTAAACCAGTAATAAAACGTTGTTGCACGCTCCATTACCAAACACTTCCCTGCACTGTTTCAACTAGGCCTACTGTAGCAAACTGAACCAAAGACTCGACTAAGAAACGATGGTAGGCTCTCCGGGCACGAACGAGTCAAAAGCGACAAGCCATCAGTTGTTCCCAGGTCAAAACAGCAAGTAATGGGCTATACCTATTTTAGGAAGGGATTATACTGGCGACCTGTTGTGTATTTGTATGTTCAATAACAAGTTAAATTTATATTGATGTTGATTGACATTCCTGTTGTTGATGATTTCCAGTAGAATGTTACTGGGTGGGATTTTAGAAGGAAAAAGGAAGTTCTTTAAAAAAGGTATTTTGTCTGTTACTCGGAGAACCGAAGGAGAAAACAGACATGATTTTACAGTTATTAGAAGCTACAGTTAAGAATCATTTGTCAAAGTCTGTGTGTCGTCAATCGATTTTATATGATCCTTTTTGGGCGATAAAGGTGGACTACGGCAGTGGTTCTCAAACTGTGGGATGGGCCCCCCTAGGGGGGCGCAAAGTAACAAAAATGGGGCCGCGAAGATATGAAAAAAAGAAAACAAGAATCGAAAATATGAAAAATACATCTATTGAAACCAAAACAATTTAACTTAAACTACATTCTGATACTAGAAAAATAAATATAGAGATAGATAAATGTCAATAAAAGTTAAGTAGGTATAATAAAATATGCATCTATGATATATCATTAATTAAAAAAGAACAAATTGGTATTAGTGGGCTCCTTTCAAAAAAACGTTAGGGGGGCGCGATTAAAACTGTTATGAAAACTCAGGTCACAAATACTTAAAGGTTGAGAAATGCTGGACTATGGAATGTTTTCAAAGATGGATATTTTGACGGAATTTGACCTTGAAGAGGGATTTTAAAAGGGTTCCTCTTAGAAGCATCTAAAATGTATATTTACTGGAGAATATAACTTGACAAATCGGCTCGAACGGGACACACGGACCTCAAAAGCACGGCCCCCTTAGACACAGGGCCTGGGGCGGTTGCCCCACTTGCCACTCCCAAAAGTTGCTCTTGGCAAGAGAAAACCAACCAAATGGTTCAGTGAAGCTCCTGAGTCAACCTCATGGTGAAAACCCGCAGATAAAACACTTGAAAAGCCCTTCAGTTGCATTTTCTCTAAATGTCTCAATCAGACTTCACCAGCCTAAACGGTGCAGAAAGGCCAGCTCCATAATGACCGATTCGGGATGGCTAGCATGTAATTACAGGACTGGTGAAGTCATCTAAGCTGCCAGTCACTGGTGACATGCAGATCTCTATATGGTCTGAAAAATCCCAGCATGCTTCAAATTATATATGATTATATTACCAACAGCTAACTTTACATTTTCAGCTGCCCAAAGCCTTCTTTCAGAGGTACAAATATAGCGCCCCCTAAAAAAAAAAAAGACACACACACACATACAAAGCTATTATTTTTTCAATCAACTGCAAAAATAAATCACCTCCCTTGGACGGCTGCGGACCGAAGCTTGGAGTTGTGGTCTGTAATGAGCAGCCTTTCAAGGCATACTTGCAATTTGCAAGTGCAGGAAGGCAAGGCGAGGAAATCCGCCATAATTGTCCTTGGGCTGAAGTGCTGCATCACCCACATAAACAACACCAAAAAACAGAGGCTTGTAATTTGTGCTGTTTTGTACTGCGTATGTTTGTGCTCTGTTAAGAACCTTGGGAAAGACACTATATGTGTATACAAATTTTAAAAAGGGATGTCAGAATTAAGGCATGCATGACAAAGGGGTAGTGTAGGAGTGCTTGGTTATGGTGGACTGTTCATGTGTCATTTATGCTGGTCCAAATGGAGCACATGGTTTCCAGAGGTGCTTTTAACTGTTTATTTGGACTTCTTTTTTGCATTATTATTATTATTATTATTATTACTGTTCAAATTAATTGGAATCCAACTGGGCACAGGATAGTGATTAGCCCTCAACAGAGTGCCAGTCTAGTCCATGACACAGGCATGAACATAATAATGCTCACACATATTGGGATATTTAGAGCCCCCGCTTTAACAAGACCCCCATAATGTTACTCACATATATTGGGGCAATTAGAGCCCTCCTTTAAAATCCCTCCATAATAATGCTCCAACATACTGGGGCAATTAGAGTCCCCTTTAAACAACATCCCCATAACATCGCTATCACATGATGGTGCAATTAGAGCCCCCCTATAACACCCCCCCCCCCCATAAAAATGCTCGCACATACTGCGGCAATTAGAGCCCCCCTTTAACAACCCTGCCATAACAATGTTCGCACATACTGGGGCAGTTAGAGCTGCCCTTTAAAAACACCCCCATAACAATGCACACACATACTGGGGCAATTAGAGACCCTCATTAACAACCTCCCCTAACAACACTTGCAAATACTGGGGTAATCAGAGCCCCCCTTAACACCCCCCATAACAATGCTTGCAAATACTGGGGCAATCAGAGCCCCCCTTAACACCCCCCATAACAATGCTTGCAAATACTGGGGCAATTAGAGCCCCCCTTTAACAACCCCCCAACAACACTCTAAATACTGGGGCAATTAGAGGCCCCCCACCCCATTTATGATGTGGCAAGAAAAACAGAGTACGGCACGTGCACAGACCAGGACCTGTCCCATTAAGCCCACCCAACTTTGCGAGCCACTCACTCAATGACTAGGTGGAGACGGCCAGGACTCCCTGCTTCTGTCTAACAGCATAGGCAGTGTGGCCCCCTAGTGGCTAAAGTGTTGAACTGTAAGTCAAAATGGCAGGTGTTCAAACCCCAGCAGTAACTCCATTTATTATCCAGAGTTTGTCCTTTAGCTTTCCTTTCCTCATCATCGTCTTACTGCACACTCAGGCCATTACTTTGCAGTCCTTATTTTTACTCTAAAGTTAAGGCTTTGGTTTTAAAAATGGATATATGGTTAGGAGTTCTGCTTATGGAATGAATATTGTTATCATTACTAGTCAATCCATTAAATGAACTTGACTATCCTATCTCATGCTACGGCACTGCCATTGCTTTGGACTCACACCATGAAGAATCTCAGTGCAAAGATCTGCACTGTGGTGAACTGAAACCAGGATGATGGAGCCACATATTCACACTCTTCCACACCAAATCCATTTAGGGAACATGAATGCTATTTATTGATCTATTTATTTTTAAGTTTATACCATACTTCAGAAAAAGGAATTTTGAAAGAACAGCTTGAGCAATATAATAAGCTGCAACCCCTACAAGGGTACAAGATCCCATTATGACTGTGCAAAGCCATTTGTCTTGAATGAATATCTACTATTTCCTTGGGAAATCCACTAAAGTTGGTTACACACTGAGACCTTCTGATTGCTCTTCTTTTTTATTTCTCACTCTGTTTTACACCCATTACACTCCTTCATCTCCTGCAGTCTCTGAAGAGGCACAAAATGAGAGCCTGCTGATCATAGAAGGTGGGCTGGGTGGAGGAGTTGAGTTTCACGATCGACCAGCACCTCTGAAAACGGAGTACAAGGGGTGCCATTAACGAACGTTTATCAAACAACCATGAAAAGAAATCGTCTTCTCTGTCCTGTCAAATGTTTCACTCGTATGAAGTTAATATTTAGCCCTTTTTGCTGAAAACAGTTTTTTAAATGGTTGACCACAAATATCTGTAATCTAATTAAAATAAGGAGGTGTAGGGGAGGTTCACTGCTGAGAAAATGTGCGGCCTTCTGATTGTCTTAGAAGTCTTGCCAGAAGCATCAGACTGGAAAGTCAGAGCTGGGAATTCCTGATAGGCTCACACAAGCCATCTACTTTCTGGACCCTCGTCTCTCATTATTGTGACTGCTTTGGGCACAAACCCACCCTGGATGGGACACAGTCCAATCAGTCACTCAACGCTTATTTGTTAGAGTGCCTTTTAGGTACAGTAATATCACCAGGTGTCTCGATAGATAGATAGATAGATAGATAGATAGATAGATAGATAGATAGATAGATAGATAGATAGATAGATAGATAGATAGATAGATAGATAGATTTTTTAAATTTTAATATAAACTTTATTTTGCACAATAATAGAAGACATGAACACATCAATACAAATAACAATTTCTCAAGAAAAATAACAATGACATTACTCGTCCACTCCTCCCCAGTCCACGCCTTCTACCCCACACATTAAGTCAAGTTCACAAGTCTGTAGTAAGTATTCAGAAACAATCCTTCTAACATTTAACATAACAATCACACACCAGCTCTTCTCCATTATTCCAAATTGATTTTTAGTTGCCCCTCCTCAGTGGAGCACAGCACCCCCTTCACTCCCCACACTTTTTCAAATTCTTCAATATTACACATTGTTTTATAATACGTAAAATTCCAGCTTAATTCTCGAAATAAAACAAAATTTGAAAATAAAAAGTACATCATCTGGTTACGTACCACTCTGTTTATTGTTACGGCTTTTTAAAATGGCTAACTTTGCTTGCCCAAGTAAATAATTTAAAAGTTGAAGTTTTGATTTTGATGTTTTGTTATATTTCATGCCCCAAATAAATCTTCGATCATCAAAAGAAACAGTAAATTTTTCACATATTTTCTGAAAGTACATAAACAGAGCTTGCAGTCTCATACAATATAAGAATAAATGATAAACAGTTTCTTTCTCTCCACAGAAGGCACATTTAACGCTCACATCACTCTGAAGTTTATTTAGGAACACATTTGTTGCAATGACCCCGTGTACGATTCTCCATTGTAAATCACCTGCTCTCTTATTATTAGGAGGTTTATAAAATTCTCTCCATGCTGAGCTGACCTCTGCTTTTACATTTAATTTTTCAGTCCAGGTTGTCATGATGGTTTTTTTTAGATTTGAAAAATGGAAAACTTTGATACAGTATACATACATATCTTTCTTATTTAAAGATTGAAAAAATTCCTTTTCCTGTTTGTCAAGCCTTTAAATCAAGTCCTCCCTCACACCATTCATGTCCAATTGGGTTCCACCTCCAGATCAGAAAGGAGCCCTCCTCCTCCGTCTTTGGATGCACTAAGGTCGAGTTCCCTTGATTTTCTCTTAGCCGGATGAAGTCTTTTGCCATAAAGGATAATAAATAATTGACAGTTCTTATTGATCGAATGCCCAGCCTTGAAGCCAACACAGTGGCATCTTAAAAGCTCTTGTTGTCCTCCTCCAATAACTGAGAAAAAAACCCACAATGCCACTTTGATCAAAGTCTTTACATACCTAATTTTAAAAAAGCAGTGGACATGTGAATAAAGAATTAAAAATGAGGGGTTCATTGAAAAGCGAAGGGGATTTGGATGGCACTCTCTGAAGAAAGGAGCTCCAAGTAAGTAAAACTCCCTTGTAAAATTTGGGTAACTGAGTGAGATCAAAATTGCTCAAGTCCATTAGCAATAACTGCACATCAAAACCCAAATTTTCAATCATATGGACAAATGAAAGAGCTATTCTTTTCCAAATTAGGGGTTCTAAAGAGAAAAAAAGGCGCTGTAAAACTAGCAATCTGAAACTAGCCGCTTTACAGCAGACATCAATCAGCCCTTGTCCTCCTTCCTCCACCAGTAAACAGATGAGTCCTTTCTTGAGCCAGTGCACACCATTCCAAAAAAGTCAACTAATAATTTTTGTATAGCGTGTAAGAGTCCTGATGGCGGGTCAACACAGCATGGAGGCAATGAGATTGTTAATAACGAGAACTCTTCCTCTAAAAGAGAGCTTAGGTGCAATCCACTGCCATTTCCTTAACCGTAAGTCAATCCGTTGTAAAAAGCCCTCCCAGTTGTCCTTTTCAGTGTCCTCACCACTCAGCACAACCCCGAGGTAACAGAAAGCTTTCCTATTCCAGCCCAGCCCTAATGGTAAGACTGGCGGAGGATGATGTGCCTAGTCCCATGATAAATATGCATTCCCCTTCTCCCAGTTAACTTTTGCAGAAGATGCTCCTTCAAAAAGTGCTAAACATTTACACACAGTAGAGATGTCTTCATCAGTATTCACAAACACCACAACGTCATCTGCATAGGCCAGAAATTTAAAAGTTAGATTTTTACACAACGGAATTGTGAATCCCTGCAGGTGTTTCTCAAGCTGTCTAAGAAAAGGTTCAATGGAGATGACGTATAACATTCCCGACAAAGGACACCTCTGACAAATCCCCCTGGTCACAGCGAATGGCTGGCTTAACACTCCAATGATTTTCAACACTCCAAACACGTTGGAATACAACAATTTGATGTACTTTACAAAAGGTAAACCAAAACTAAACGTTCTTAAAGTTGTGAACAAATATTTGTGGTCAACCCAATCAAAAGCCTTTTCTTGATCTAAAGATAGAGCACCAAGATTGACATTGAAAGCTTTTGATGCAGAAATGATATCCCTCAGCACAAATATGTTGTCGTGAATTTGTCTGTCCGTACGCAGTAGGACTGGTAGGGGTTGATGATGCTGCCCATCACTTTTCTCAGCCTCATCGTTAAACCCCTACGAGATGATTTTATAGTCAGTGCAGAGTAAGCTCATGGGCCGCCAGTTCTTCAGAAGGCAGAGGTTGCCTTTCTTAGGTAGCAAAGTGATGACAGCTGACCGGAGGCTCCCCTGTTTGAAAACTGTCCTGTACCACCTCAAAGAAGTCCATGCCTAATACAGCCCAGAGCTGTTTATAAAATTCAACTGGTAAGCCGCCAATTCCCGGCATCTTCCCAGTATTTAGACTGTCGAGTGTAACCGTGGGTTCTTGAAAAGTGAGGTCGCTGTCCAGAAACTCCACTGAATCATCAGAAATGTGAGGCAGTCCTATGAACAAAGTGGCTGAAGAAGAGAAACTGAGCAGCTCCTTTGAAAACAAAGTCTCATAAAATGACACAGCAAAGTCCCGAATGTCCTCAGGCGATCTCTGCTCTTCTCCAGTATCTTTTTGGAGAACATGAATAACTTTACCTTGGGTCTCCTTTTTCTCCAAAGCAAAGAAAAATTTTGTTGGTGCATCAGGATGGTTAAGTTGTTGAAAGCGAGAACGTATTAAAGCTCCGTGAACTCGAAGTTCCAATAAATCCTGAAGTGTTGTTTTCTTTGTGCTCAGGATGTGCAGCAGATCCTCAGAGTAGCCATGTAACAGAGTCTGATGTATCTCAGTGATCTCCTCCTCGAGTTTCTTCATTTTTAAAATGGAGGCCTTGGTGACATGGTCAGTGTATTGTTGACAGAATTGTCGAATCTGCACCTTGGACACATCCCACCACTGTCTCAGGGATCCAAACTGCAGCTTGGTGGAACTCCACTGCTTCCAAAAGAAATTAAAACATTCCACAAAGTGACTGTCTTGAAGGAGAGTGGTGTTGAAATGCCAGTGAGATTTATATTTTTGCAGAGATGGTAGGAGGAAGGTAGCAAAAACCAGAGAGTGATCGGAAAAAGCAACAGGAGTGATAAGAGTGTTAGTTAATAAATTGAGGTGCCATTTTGGACTGTAAAAGCGATATAAACGGGCCATCGAGAGGTGCCCTTTGCTCCTTTTGAGCCACGTAAACTGTTTGTCAGCTGGAAAGTGAGAGCGCCACACATCGACCAAGTCGTAGGCCTCGACGATTTCCTTGAGTATCCTGGCTTACCCCAAGTGCGGCTCGGCCCCATTTCTATCCATAACCCAGTCCTCTGTACAATTCAAATCCCCCCCACAGCACGACGATCTCATTATTAGTAAATTCATTCAAAACCACCCTTAATAATTCAAAAAAATCCACCCTGGCAGTGCTGCTATAGGGGGCATAAGCGTTAATAAAAACAAATGAGTGGGGGCCATCCTCTGCATGCACAACTAACAGTCTGCCAGCCATAACCTCAGTCACCTTTGTGATTTTTAACAAGGTGGTTTTACTTAACAGCACCGCCACCTCCGTGCTCACACTGGTGCCATGACTGAAAAAGCCTGTCCTTCCCCAGTCCTGCACCCAGGCAGCCTGACTCTTCGGATCTGAGCGGGTCTCTTGTAGGAAACCCACATCTAAGTGCTTTTGTCGTAAAAAAACATTTACATTCGACAACCATTTACATTCAGGGTACCCACATGTAACTCAGCCATAGTTACACCACAAAAGAAACAAAACATACACCAGAAAACCAAGAGATTCACTTGCTTGACTGCAGCATCCATCAGCACTTATTTTGAAGAATCTTACACACTCTGCTCATTACATTTTTTAACCTGGTGGTCTCCTTTTGGTCCAACCCTGAATTAGCTGCATTGCGCTTTATATTTTTTGCTGAACTCTAAAAGAGATCAAGGTCCAGAAAATAGTCTTGCACTTGAACACCCCTCTTTCCTTCTAAATATTCCAAAAACTTCCTGATGCTCTTTGTGCTGTATCCCCCTTTAGGCTCCAAACCAAACACTGAGAAGGTGTTGCCAGAAATGTCAGAGTCATTCTCTCCTTCACCCTCCACACATTCACCACTATCTGCAATATCTCTCTTTTTAACTGACACAATTTGTTTTTTGGACAGATTGTCCGACAATAAAATCTTCTTTGTGCCCGTGGTGGACTCCACTGCTTCTTTTCCTAGTGGTTATTTGTGATGTCTCCTTACACCCATTCGACTCCACACTCACACCCATCATGTCTGCCTCACTCACTGCTGCTCTCTTTGCAACTTTCACTTCCTTTTTGCTGCTGCTGCTGCGTGCGTTTTGTTTAGTGCCCAGGCCCAACTCAAGATTGCTCTCATTAATATCAACATTGGGCATGTCTGAGTTTGTCTCATTATTGGTGGGCAGTGTTGCACCACTTGGAGACGGATCATCTTCTGCTCTATCATTACAGCTCTCTTCATCCCAAAGCAGGGTGACATTCTAATCACTGCAGACCTCTGCAGCCTGACCAGTGGGGGCCTCCTCAGTCTCAGCTGTGCACCCTCTTTTTAAGGACGGAGGATCCTGGGCTCTGGGACACTGGGCTCATCTACAGGTGTATCACCAGCCTCAGCCAGCACACCTTCATTATTGTTGTCATGCTCATTTTTAGAGTCTATTACAGCATTTCCTTCGTCAGCAGGCTCCATTTGCCTTGAGCAAGGCCCTTAACCTGCAATTGCTGAGCACTTTGAGTAGTGAGAAAAGCGCTATATAAATGCAAAGAATTATTATTAATTATTATTTGCTCCTCAGTTTCCTTCTCATCTAATTCACTCTCACTATCAGTCAGCTCATCTTCTTCAGACTCCTCCTCCTCCTCCTCCTCTTCAGTCTCTGGCTCACTCTCTCTACTTTCTTCAACACTTAAATAAACATTCTCTCTTTTACAGTCAATCGCTTTATGGCCTGCGCTACCATAATTGAAACATTTAATCGATTCAGAACTCACAAATACCACATAATCAACACCCTCCACTTGGAACTTTAAGGCCACGTTAAGTTCATCATTCGCATTATTTAAAATCATATAAAGCTGAGGCTTAAAAGACACAACATGCTTTAAATCAGGGGATCTGCAGCCCAGTGGAATCATACTAATTGGAGACATCACTTCACCATATCTAAGCAGTTCTATCTGCAAGATTCCATTACTTAAGAAAGGAGGTACATTAGAAATAATAACCTTACGAGCAGGAGTCGACTGTGGCAACACCAAGATCAGAGTGCCATTAATCACAACACTCAGATTGACCAATCGAGGCACCAGCACTTCATCGTCCAGGAAAATCGCCACAGCTTTATTCATATGTGATGCCGACTACACATTCTCATGCCCCATATTGAAATACTCACAACATGCACCAGCCCATAAACATAGAATTACTAGACGCCTCATGACCAGCCGCATCGTATGTCAACGTCGCCGCCATATTGCGAGTGGCACTGCTGTGGAGTGAAGTAATGGATAAGATGCCTCACGCATGTGCTGCTTAGGACTGTAAAAACCACTGTACGCTCTAAACCAGATCCCGGGGGATTACATTTCATAGGTAAAGCTGAACAATTGTTTTGGTTATATTTGGCCATTAGAAAATCCTGTTTTATAATCTTAACTTTAGCTACGCCAGGCTAAGCTAGCAAAGCTATGCATTTATGTGTTCAAGTGAGCCTCCAAACAACGTTTTGGCTAAACATATTTAGTCACTAACTATGTAGATTGTTGTTAGCTGTTAACATTTCTCAAGATTTTGAGAAAGCTGTCCTGTGATGTGTGCTGTACTAGTTTGGTAACAGATGCTGTACCGGCATCATATGATCAAAGCTACCACTTGCTCACATTAAAAAAACAAAAGAAGTTTGATGATTCCTTCTGAGGGTACAGTCAAGGTGGTCAAAGTAAGCGTGTTATCCGACATTATTTAATAATTTGCATTATTAGTGTATAAATGGATATAAATAATTGCATTTAAACGATTTTCCAAAATCTGTTGTATGTAAATGATACTGTTTTAAACGTTATTGTTTTTTCATCAGAAAACTTCCACGTTTACCTGTATTAGTTTAAATGGCACTTTTGCCACTCGCAATATGGCGTACGCGCTGCCGTATCGTGTCGACTGGGCAACACAGTGAATGCGGCGTCTATCTATATATGTCTATGCACCAGCCGTCGATGACCGAAACCACAGACACGTCCACCCCAGACCACACCAATCGAGAGAAACAGACAGACAGACAGACAGGAAAGGCACTATATGATAGATAGATGAGAAAGGCACTATACAACAGTTAATAATAGTGATTATAATAATAGAACAGTTTAATTAGCATCTTTCAATATAATAATATAACAACTTGTCTATGCCTAAAGCACTTAGACTGAAACCTTATTAATTCCAAAGGAAATTGCTGAAGATTCTATGCAAAATCATTGGGCTGCCAATTCAATCCCCAGGCTCGACTTCCCGTGATGACCCAGAGCCTATCTCTTAACCTGAACCTTATATGGAAGTTATGACACTGTAGATGGAAATTAGCCATTTAAGTCTGTAAATACCACCTTAGAAGAATTTAGAGAATATTCACCACTTTTTAAATTTGTGGTTTTTAGCGAGCCCTCACCTGCCAGTGTGTTTTATACTGTAGGTAGATTAGTTAGTTTTCAGCGCCAATTAGGTGATTTTCACTCTGAATTATACTTTGTAAAATTACATTATTTGGCTGCTGGTTCAAGCCGCACATAATTGAGTCCTTGCCATTACTCCTACTGCAGAAATACAGAACTGCCTGCATTAGAAATGGAAAGTGCTGCATGTACGGCACCATATGAAATCACAAAGCTAAAGATTCCATCCTCAAGTTTAACTCACTTATTCATTTCGAGCACTTGCCAGAGGTCACACTGTAGAAATATGAAAACCCCGGCACTGCACCCGCTACTTCTACCCTCCTGGGATTCCTAATTCTGTGTACTCATTCAAATGTTTAGCTCCCACAGGCTTTGGCAAAATAAATCCGGCTGCTTCTTTCCCGATCACCCTCATGAAAATGACGTGGCCGCTTCTTCTCCGAGGCTTTGAAGAAAGTTCTGCTTAATTAAAGTGAGGCGCGCTGCGGCTCCCATCACACAGGAGAGCTGCACTTTCTTTATTTTTCCCCCTTTTTACTAAAGTTTGGCACTTTTTTTTCCAGATGTCCAGTTCTCTTGAAAACCCCTGCACTTTGATGCGCTAAAGAGTCCTCTTAGTAATTTCTTTTTCTTAACCATTCTTCTTTCTTTTTTATACTCTTTTTTTGGGGAGGGGGACTTGAAAGCTTGTGGTTGCTAATTACTCTTGTCCAGCCTATAGGAAAATTAGTTTATCTTCCACATCAAAGCAAACGAGGCAGAGCATGGCTGATTAGAATGCAACAGTAAAATCGCCATACTTTCTATTCAGGCTCCCCTCTTTCTGTAAGAAACGGGCCCTGTGTCAAATATGTAGGTATTTCCCACGGCCAAGCGAGACGTTGTTTCAAACAGACGATGTAGCGCGGACAATGCTTCTTATAGAGACACCAAAGTTCTTTAGTTCAGCCATTGTGTAACAAAAAGACTGGTAACCTCTCAGCTAACATTTGATGAAACATCTAGATTTACATATTTCCCTAATTGCATTTTTTTCAATGCGAGTAAGTTTTATCTGACCAAAGTTAAATGCCTTCTTTATTCTGTTACCAAGGGCCAAATGGGCCGAGGTGCAGCAAGCAGATGAATGATGCTGTAAATAGTGAAGGAAAGAAAGAAAGACAGGAAAAAAAGAGAGAGGGAAAAAAAGAACGTGTAGAGCCCAATTTATTCTGATCTCAGACAGGCGCGTTTAAACACTTAGCGGAGGCGACAGGGACAGGGTCAGCGAGCGCACAAATTTGTCACTTTTGTTGAGCGGCTTTTAAAGTGGGAGCGCTTCGTAGCGTCGGCTCGGCACAACAAGGCCAGTTACAAATGCCAGGAAGGCACAAAAGGCAAATGCTTGCCTTATTATGATTTTTGTACGAGCTGAAGCGTGCGAGCCTGCCCGAAAACTCCAGCACGCGTACACACGCAGCGAAGGCACGGCGGCGAGTCCCGTTACATTGGGTTTGGGGGTTAGAGAGCCCACCGTCTTTAAGTTTAGTTCGACGGCGTTGATTTCGCGCACGGAGGACTGGAATTCAGGAAGAAAAAAAAATTATTTGTAAAACGGGAGCGTGAGAATGAGAATATGGACAAGGGGAGAATTAGGAAGAACGGTTTGCAAAGTAAAGAAAAAGGATAGCTTGCCTTTTTGCAATTGTGTTATGAATGGAAAAAAAATAAAGCGTTTTTAAGAGTTTACTACTGGAGTAGATTGTGGGTGCTGCTACGATAATCAGAAGTGGCCAGATCAACACATTAAACTGCACAGTCATTCCAGATCAATAAGTTAATCAATAACAAAGTAAACACCTTTACAGCTCACATTCTGTATGACAAGACACTTTCATTCATTCAGATCCCAGAACCTTCTCCTTCAGGAACCAACACTGGATGGAACATTAGATTATGTTTTGCTAGCTTGAACTCTCATCTTGCTCAGCTGCTGGTCATTATGCCTCAGATCCTTATCTGACAACAACAAGTGGAAGGCAGGAGCTAATCCTGGATGGGACACACTTTCCTACTGGGCCAATTGGATGGAAAGTGCCAGAAAACTGGATGAAATTCACTGGAGCACAAAAAGAATGTGCAAACTCTACACAGATTGTGGAGCTAACATGTAATACAGTATATGAAACCAAGGGAACCGATCTCAACGCTGTAGTAAATCACACTCTTAAAAATAAAGGGGGCCAACGTGGTTCTTAAGAGTGATGCCATTTTTGGTTCCCTAAAGAACGATTCACGTGAAAGTTCCAGGAAGAGTCTTTATTTATTTAGACCTGCAACAAAAATGGTCAACAATAGACGAAACAGATATGTGAAATACCAATGGGTCCTGACTTTACCAGGACTCTCGCTGCATACAAATACACAGACTCGGGTTTGGGTTTTCTTGATCTGATTGTATCTTGCTAGGCAGCCTGCCACACACTTGATCATGGAAAAGGTGTTATATAAATTCAATTCTTATTTTTACTATTTATTATTGAAAGTAAAGGTGCCAGAGAAGTTCTTCAGAGCGATGCCAGAGGAACCATTTTTGGTTCCTGCAGACCAATCCTTGTTAATGTTCCAGAAAGACCCTTTATTTGACTTACAGGATACAAGTAGTAAATGACCATGAATAGATGGTAACAGATTTGTGAAATATAAATAAGTCATACATACTGTAACACATTCTAACTCTTGATTTTCTTAATTTGTTAGTGTCCTGCTAGGCAGCCTACTAAACTTTAAAAATTTCTTTTCATTTTTTGTTTTAACCTATGATAAAACTTTTCAAAACACACACACACACACACAAAAAAAAAACAACCCACCATTAAATGGTGTGATAGTTCTACAACGAAGCATTATCCATCCATCCATCAATTTTCCAACCCGCTGAATCTGAACACAGGGTCATGGGGGTCTGCTGGAGCCAATCCCAGCCAACAAAGGGCGCAAGGCAGGAACCAATCCCGGCAGGGCGCCAACCCACCGCAGTAAAATGTCATTAAAGAACCATTATTTTTAAGAGTGTATACATTAAAGATTACCATTTTCTCCACATATTCCAAACCTTTTCAAGGTCCAAAGAACCAATTTCACACGCAAAGAACTTCACAGAATAAAATGGTTCTTTTTTAAACAAAGGTTCAACGAGTCACCACACAAACCGGTTAAGTGCTATAAAAGAAGAAGTGTTTTTAAGAGAGCAGGCCTGGTAGTGTGGTGTAGATTTTTAAAGGCTTTGGACTTCAAACTCTGAGGCCGTTGGTTCAAATCCCGTTACTGACACTGTGTGACCCTGAGCAAGTCACTTGACCAACTGTAAAAACAAAGGAAATTGAACCAATTGTGTCATAGATGTTGTAAGTCGCTTTGGATAAAGGCGTCACCCATGTGTCATTTTCTCTAAGGTGTTGGTCACAATGTCACTGATCATGTTTGCTATACAACATTAGAACAATTGTGACAAGTACAAGCCATTCTGCCCAACAAGTTCACCAATTCCATTCTTTTAACATCAAGTCTAGTTTTGAAGGCCCCTGAAGTCTACCACATACCATACCATTTTCTAACCCACGCAAGATCGCAAGGAGGGGTTTGCAGGCTATCCCAACTAGTATAGGGCACAAAGAAGAAACAAACCCTGGACAGGGTGCCAGCCCATCACAGTGTGAACACAAACTGGGGCCGATTTAGAATCGCCAATTCACTTAACATGCATGTCTTTAAACAATGGGAAGATGCCCACACAGACAGGGGAGAACATGCAAACTCCATGGAGGATGCGAACCCGAGTCTCCTGACTGCTGCGCTACCACTGTGCCATGCCAGCCACAGAGGGGTTTACACAGCAGTAGACCCTTGCCTCGTTTCCGACTGTCACATGTTCACCTTTATTTACAGTATATTGTTGGTGGTGGTGCGTGCAAAACCGAATGACCTGCACTTTCCAATACCCCATGGCTCGTATTTTTTTTTTTTGGAATGAATGAATGACTTGTCGTCCCACTTTGACCCTGTAGCCTTAACGGTAAAACAGCAAGCATTTGTTCACATCATCTAAATCTTGACCACATCCCAAACGCCTGGGCGTTAAATCTCAAATGCAAGGGCTGGCAGTCTGCGCAATTTAAAGCTCATTAAAAGTTGCCCACTGGTCGCTCCTCGGTGAACTTTCTTGAAACGCCCCTCTAGAGCCCATCATAACGGGGAACAGAACGTCGCCTTGGCCCGCGCCCTCTCCTCAAGTGCCGCGCCGCGTTCCAAGACGTAAGTTTACATTTATAAAAATGTGCAAGTCATTTCCTCTCGGTATGAATACTAATTGAGTCTTTCTCCCCTACAGCTAGTCCGGGACGTCTGGCTCAGCGCTTGCCTGACTCATGTAACTTTTTTTTTTAATTTCTCTCAGTGCAATTTGGACTTAAACGAAGGGACGTTGCCGATGTCCGTGTGTCGCGCTGAAGGGCAGCTCACTCGCAGAAGTGAATTTGAAGCTAGTTTGTGTCTGCTATTCTTATTTACACTCAATTATGACAAATTACCAGTAAATCTTACATTTAGATCTTTTTTAAAGGCCGCACCGTGCAGCTGCCCATTTGGAAATGAAAGGTTGCCTTCTTTCACTCGAGCGAGGGACACAAAACGGCTATTGAGCGCGGCTTTTATTGCGCCTGCCAATGCCCAGCTGACTTTTAACAAACCAATCGAGTGGAATCACAATGAAGCTGCAACATTTCATGCCGGCGCTGTTCTTTCTCGTTAGAGCAAAGCTGTTAATTAGGAGTCGGAGAATGCGGTCCTGCCAAGTCGCTTTTCACTAATTATGCATTGCCCGTTTCAGCGCCAGAAAGAGAATAAACCCCGGAACAAAACTCTTGTTTGTCACACCAGTGTTTAGCGGGCCGGCTTTATGTCTTTTAAATCTCTCTGATCTTTAAAAAAAAATAAATAAATAAAAGACAAGAGTAATGTGTGACAGATCTTTTTGAAGGCGCTTTTCCAATATTAGTTTTTCTGACTGACTTTTAAAGATCGATATGCCTAATAAGGCTGTACCCCGTATGACATCGTTGGAAAACTTCTTCCCCAGCTCCTTTTTTTTTTCTTTTCCCACTATTGTTTCTGTTTTTCTTCAACTGTTTAAAATGAACAGTTTCAATGGCGTAATCTAATACCGCACAGGACGAAGGCTACGCAACAAGAAAGAAAAATACAGCTTCAGAATTTTTTTTTTTTCACATAGAAAGGTGAAACACTACACACATAAGGGAGGGAGAAAGAGAAAAGCGAGGCTCTATACAACATTAATGGTCCACATAAAAAAGCTTTATCTAATAGCCCTAAGCCAATCAGAGGGAAAGAGAAGAAAAATGGGCCACAGCTCCACAAAGTAGCAGCATGAAAGCAGTACCTTTAATCTCCGGTCAAACTTAAAAGCGCTAAATAAAGTCATGAAGTTCAGACCGCTGGGAATTAGTGAAGCTCCCTGGCATTCCCAGCAAGTGTTTCTTTTTTTTTTTCTTTTTTTTTTTCCTCCTCCAGCTGGATGTACAAATCATTCGAAGATCCATTAATCCTGCCAAAGGAAGGGAGAAAGAAACGGATTGTTGATTTAAGGCTAATGAACTAAACCGACTTCTAAGACAACCTGCCGAGGTCTTCAAACTGTAAAACAAACGCAATCAGAGCCTTCAGTCATTTGGGGGGCCCTCAAAAGTAAACAGCGCTAAAGCATCTGCCGGGCCAGACAGGACAGGAGGTGGCAGTCACCTGTTGCGCCGCGCCTAATCGGGTCAATCCGCTCGCGACCACTCCTGACAAGTCGCCGGAAAAGTGTCGCCACAGTCCGTACGTCAAGTTCTGGCAGCAAGAAAACTGGAGCTTTAAACGGGAAAAGAGTAGATAGGCGAAGGCGAAGTTAGGTACTTTTGGTTTGCCCGGATAAAAGGCAGAAACGAGAGGACAATTATTATTCATTCAATATGGAATCCCTCCCGAGTGAAGTCGTACCCCCGTAATGTGGACCAAAAAGAAGCGTTACCGTATGTTATATACGGTAAAATTAGTGTTAAATTAACCCTTCATTGTTATTAGTATATATATGGAGCTGAACCACTGCAATCGTGCACTTAAAAGTGTTAACACTATTTCATTGCGAATCTTCCTGGACTCGTGGTAGAATCGCAGCCCATCCCAACAGCAAACGCACAAGGAAGGAACAAACTCGCGACGGAACACCAACGTTATAAATTGTCTGTCTATGCGTCTGTTTATTGTATCTGCGTTACACTTTCTGGAGAGGAGAAGCATATAAGGCAAGATGACACGGGGTAAGACTACTCTGAGGTGGTCGACAAACGGGTATTGTCCATCTATCCATCCTCCTAACTCTCTAATAAAAGGCAGAGTCGCGTGGCAGCCGCAGCCTATCCGAGAAATCATAGGGCGCAAGGCAGGAACAATACCTGGAAAGGGCGCCAGACCATGGACGGCAAACACACACCCGCACACACACACACACACACGTACACTTTTTTCATCGAAGTCTGATCCTGCACTATTAAAAATCCTAGTTCTTTAATGGCATTTTATGGTTCTTTAAGGGGTTTAGTAGTTCATTGCTTGACAAAGAATCATTTCATTCTGAGACGGGTTCTTTGTATATAAAGCTGATTCTTTGTGCAGTGAAAAACTTTCTAATAAGTAGAAAAAAATGAAATCTAGGATACCTAAGAGGACACCAAAAGATTAAGAAAACCTGGACTTAGTCTGCGTAGTCCTTTTAAAATCATCATCCATTTGGTATCTCACAAATCCGTTACCGTCTGTTCCTGCATTCATGGTGTCCGCTACTTACTGTGTCTTTATAAATAAAAGTTCATTCTGGAACATTCATGTGGATGGGTCTTTTGGGAACAACTCTGGCGCCTTTATTTTTAAGAATGTGGGGACTTCAGATATTTGAGTACAGGGTGAATCTACAGCATCTCCTCAGCATTGTACAGTAATTATTTCCACAAGGAGTGGATTTTACGTCCCCAGGTTTGATCAAGTCCCCACCTTATTGGTGTGCATTCTGGTCAAAAGACCCCAATTTAATAGAATAATGAGAACACACTGTAGCCAATTTAGCAGTGACAATTCAGCTAATAAGTATTTTTGTGGATTGTGGGAGAAAACTGGAGCACCTTGAGGAAACCTTTACAAACACTGGCAGAACATGTAGACTCCACAAAGGGTGCATCCAGAATGTGAACTCCAGTCTTCTTAAACTGCGAGGCAGCAGTGCCACCATGCCACCCACCATATTATATTATATTATAGCAAATTCCAAAGTGTTAAACTGACACAATTCATTCACTGTGTCTGCATTTGTTGTTTGGGTAATCTCTGGTTTTGCCTGTTCGGTTGATTGTCAGTTCCAGGTTGCCCTAAGCCAGGTTGGCTCTGCCAAGAAGTGATGCCCTGACTAAGCTGATTTCCTGCCTTTTGCCCAGTGCTGCTGGGATAGGCTCCAAGAGCACCTGTATTGAATTAAGCAGGTTTGCTTCTACTGTAAGATCAGTAGTGTTAATTAGCCCTTCACCATTATATAATTTTAATGATCAAAAGCAGAGTGGCATGGTAGTTAACACTGCTGGATCCTAGACTAACTTAAATGAAGGTTCTAGTGTGGTTCTTTGGAGCGATGCCATAGGGGGAATCATTTTTGATTCACAAAAGAACCATCCACATGTTTGTTCCAGAAAGAACCAATTTATTTACTGTAGATCCGTAACAAGTTCCATAAAAACCATGAATAGCTAGATTTGTGAAACACGAACAGATTCCTAATTTTAAAAGGACACTTGCTGCATACAATCACACTGGCTGAGTTCAGGTTTTCTTGACCTGCCTGTATCATAGTTGACCTACTACACATTAACCATTTGTGTTTAGTCCACATATTAGGAACCTTTTCAAAGCCCAAAGAACCAGCTTCATATGCAAAAAACCCTTCGCAGAATTAAACGGGTCTTTGACAAGCAGTGGTCCTACCTCACCACCCAGTAAAATGCCATCACAGAGCCAGTATTTTCAAGGGCGTAGCATCGACTGCATGACATACACATGTTCTCCGCAAGTCCACAGTGGCTTTATTTGAGTACACCTGTCGCTTCATTATACCTCAGACTTGTGTCTGCAGTTAACGTCCAACTGCACAGGAGTGCGCTCAGGAGTGGGCTCTGCGATGTAACGGTGATTTGTTCAAGGCAAGTTTCTTTCCACGAATTAAAAGGTTAAAAAAAATGACTAGATGTGTTTATTTTCAGGATGTTGTAAAAGAAATGTATGAGATAGAGCGCCACAAGAGGGCGCATACTGGACGAGAAAGCGTCTAGGACTCCTGCATACACACAGGGCAAGAGCTACAAAAATTACATTGAGTAGCTTTGGGAAGGATAGGAAGCTATGTTACAATGATAAAATATCGCGATGTATAATAAGAAGCTTGCCCTTTCCCGAATATTTTAAATTCATTTTTTTCTTTTTAAAGTACATATTTTAAAGTTAATGTAAAAGAAAATAGACTTAATCAAACAATAATAATAATAACAATACACTTTTATGCACGACAGTTTTTCCACTTTTATTCACTTTTCCCCATAACGTGTTAATTTCTCCCTTGAACAACAAGGAACACCAATAATCAGTAATCGATTTTATGTGCTGTATTGGAAAATGATCCGTTAAACTTAGGCAGCGCCAGTCTGCTCAGCGTTTTCTAAGACGTGACAGAGTTATGGGTGCGCTGGCTTACTTTAATCATTCCGATCTGCTACACAGAGCTCACTAATGGCACTTAGCATGGCTACGCAGGTATGCAGTGTGGATATCAGCAAGCTAAAAGCACGACGCGGACCCGTCAGTCCTTAATGAAGCAAGTGCTCCTGGTCTCATTTACAGAACCGTTCTTTTAGTTATCTATTAAAGAAATGGAGTGCTCAAAATGACTGTACTCAGCTATGAGCTGCAAAGAAGTTTGCGGATCTGTCTGCCTGTGAGATTGACAAATGGATTACCAGAAGCATGAATATATTATAGTCTGTCTATTTCATATGGTGCCTTTTCATATCTATCTATCTATCTATCTATCTATCTATCTATCTATCTATCTATCTATCTATCTATCTATCTATCTATCTATCTATCTATCTATCTAAATCTTTCAGTTCAGGTACAATTATGAAACAAGTATTAAATCCTTTACTCATTCTGTAAGCCATTCAATTTATGCAGTTCAGAACAGCAGATTAGATAGATAGATATGAAAATAATAATAATAATAATAATAATAATAATAATAATAATAATAATAATAATAATAATAATAATAATAATAATAATAATAATAATATAACAACTTGTCCATGCCTAAAGCACTTAGACTGAAACCTTATTAATTTCAAAGGAAATTGCTGAAGATTCTATGCAAAATTGTTGGGATGCCAGTTCAATCCCCAGGCTTGAATTCCTGTGTGACCCAAACCAAGTCTCTTATCCTGTAGAAATATGAAAGCTATGGCATTGTAAATGAAAAGTTCCTATGTAAGGCTGTATATACCACCTTAGAAGAATTTGGTTGATTCCTTACAACAATTTAAATTTGTGATTTTCAGTGACTCACCTTACCACCCAGGGCTCACATTGTTTTGTACCACATGTGAAAAAGTGCCATTAGCTAGTATTCAGTATCAATGAGCCGAGGTTCACTTGAGATAGATATGAAAGGGCACTATATGAGATAGACAGACAGATAGAAATGAACGGTTACTTCATGAGATAGATAGACAGATAGAAATGAACAGTTACTTTGATAGATTGTCTATTTGTCTATCTATCTGATAGATAGACAGATAGATATAAAAAGGCACTATATGAGATAGATAAACTGCTATCACCTGCTGCTTTCCTTTGTTACATTTGGGAGCAGCAGATGAATACAAAGTGACCTGCAGTAATCTGCTGTCAATGATCCAATCCAAACTTTTAGTGTGATGCTAGTTTTTAAATCTTCTATCACGTTCATTTCTTAAGTGCTGCTCATTGAAAACATTTTTTTTTTTGTGACTTTGCGTCTCAAGACAACAATAAAAGCTTTAAGATGACGCTCAGTTCAGATAACACCTGCTGCCCTGGCACTGCCCAGAAGTAAAGCAGCTTTAGTCGTATAATTACATACTTCAGATCCAGGAATTTACACAGCTTTGATTTTCACTGACGTATGCCTTCTATATTTCAAAGCCAGCGTACAAAAAAGTTATTATGCTCACTGGTGGAAATTGTGCTGGATGTGTATTAAAGGGTTTACTGAAAACAAGTGTGGGAAAAAAAGTGAAATGGCAGGCAGTGCTGAAGTCTTGGGCTGCCAGTGAAGGCGCACGTTCTGTCCATTACCAAGTGTCTGCCTGTTCAGAGCCGGGCCTGTGCAGTTTTGTTTCTTCAAAAGGTGAATGCTTCACCGCTGTGCAATATTATCGGCATCAAAAGGATCAAACGTGAAGCGCACAAAGTGTGGAAGCGGCCATCACAGCTGGCACCCCCTGTTCTCACTTCTGTGCGTGCACGCGTTCTCTGCTAGAGGCTCCTTGACTTGGGAAGGCCAATTGTCCTGCCTTCTGCATATAATGAAGGACATTGTGCATTGCCTGGACCCCTGATCCCTTTTTATATTGTCCAAGCACAGAGCCGTATGGTTTGCCTGTCAATCTGTCTGTCATGTGAACCGGAGAGATTGTGCTGAAAACAGCAATTAGCATATTAATTTTATTATTTCTCTTTCTTATGTAAAGTCCCCTTATGAATAAATGTCTGCCATTGATTCACAACAGTAGTCTTATATTTATATTGCTGTGAGGAGCAATATGAAGGAATTCCAGGGACACACAAAGGAATCTGACCATATGGCGACTTCCTCTCCTTTTGCATAAAGGCACAGAGAGAAATTTCTTTTTTTTTTTTTTTTTTAATAACATACTTCATCCTTGATTCTTTACAACATTCAGAACGGCATAATTCTATTGAATATCATTAAAATAAATTTGGAAAGTGGGGCACTTTTAGTAAGAAACAATATTAATGTAAAAACCACACAGCTTTCATCGACACTGTGCTTCCACTAAAATGAACTGCACAAAAGCATCTGTGTTTTACATTGTGACTTTGTCTAGTGAACCCCGTCTCAAATTTAGAGCTTACAGTCCAGTCGCTTATGTGTAGTTTGTACACTGTGAGGAAAGGCAGGATACATGCATTGCTCAGTCATGACGATCACCTTCATCTGATGTTGTGCCCCTCTATAGTGAAAATGCATTATCAATCCAGGGCTATTGTGCAACCTTTCACACTCACTTTTTAACAGTCTGACTTCATGCAAGTTCAGCCCCTTACTCAGGGTCACCTCGTCTGTCAGAGCCACTGAACCACTGGCCATAGAGTTGAAAGGCCTGTGCCTTACCAGTTTGCCAGTGCCGAAAGGCACTATATAAATAAGATGTATTATTATTATTATTATTATTATTACTTACAGCACCAAGATATTCTCCCCTGATGAGGCCTTCTTTATCTAAAGTGCGACACTAGTGTGGATACATACTTTATTTTCACTTTGAACAAATTAACAAAGTAAATAAAATAAGAGAAGGTCTGCTTTAAAGTAAGACTTGGAATGACAGAGGGAGTTGGTATACTTCTTCATGAAGGATATCATCCAAAATTGAACTTGTTAATGTTATTACTACATGATGTCTGATGTGCCCACATAACAGCATTTTAAATCAATTTGTGTACAGCATTATTTTATTATGTGACTAATTCAATATATACGTTACTGTCTTCATATAAATGCATGCACTGAATTGAAGTTTACTGCCAACCAACATAGTTGGTAGGAATTTCTATTGTTGTTACATAAATACTTATAAGAAAAGTAAACACTGTTATTGACACCATATTATATATATATATATATATATCTCCATCCATTTTCCAACCCGCTGAATCCGAACACAGGGTCACGGGGGTCTGTTTGAGCCAATCCCAGCCAACACAGTGCACAAGGCAGGAACCAATCCCGGGCAGGGTGCCAACCCACCGCAGGACATATATATATATATATGTGTAAGAGAAGGTCTGTGATATGGTTTGCATATTTGCAGCTGAAATGATTACAGTCCATTAATGTTACTTTTTTGATAATGATAGAAAAATAAATAATCAAACTACACTGATGTAAAGGAGTTACAAGGAGGAGTTTGGATGGATTGATGACCTGGCAGGACTGAAGTTAGCATAAGAGACCGACAGTGCCAGGGCAATATGTCACCCCCCAAGTATGGCATTGCTCCAAGATTGGACTCCTGCAGAGCTGTATGAGAAATTTATTTGGAGAGGAAGGCCGTGTCTGGGACTTCTCTAGGGGGCAACCACCATGCCCTAAATTATGTGACCCCGAAGTGCTCCTGAGGTACTGGCAGTACTCCCCAGTCTCTCCTCCTCTGTCCTCTGAGCTTTTCTTTGGAAAGAAAATAATGGCGGTTTGTGAAGGTGATTGTAAAACTAAAGAGTGCTATTAAATTAGAGGCTTGGTCTCAGTAGACCTGGTCTGAACACTTGTGTTCTGGCCTTGGAGTGCAAGGCTGCTAATGTGCTGTAATGCCATAAATTATGTGAGAGGTCTGGGGGTCTCCGTGTATGTCAATATTTCTCACACTATATACTTTACAATTTCTTCACCATATACTTTCTGCATACAGGTATTGTGGGCACCTCTCATTGTCATACTGACTCAAAGCAAAGACTGCCAAGAATTTATTTTTCATTAAAGAGGGATGAGCACAGGGAGAATATCACAGTTCATCAATACTATAAGCAGATAACCAAACCCTGTTCCCTTTCTGGCTCATTCTATAGAGCTTCAAGCCCCTGTCCATTCACTGTATATTGGAGTGTGTCTACTTTTGCCCACTAACACAAAATACAGAAGCACAGAGATGGCCCACCACGTTAATCACACTTCACTCTGTCCACACTTTCACCCTGTCAGTCTCAGGGCTTTGCACAAACTCATCTTCTGACCCCAAGCTCTCTAGACCATTGGGGGTTACTTCAATAGTTATTAGTGTATGGAGCCTTCTCCCTGTTCCATAGGTCTATGGAGGGCAGCATTGGTGTCTAAAATAGGTTAGTTTTGCCAAAAGTAGTCATAATTCTTTAAGTGTGGTGGAGTCAGAGGCCAATAGAGGGAACTGAAATCCATTTTTTTTGGTTGCATCCAAACCTGAATGAATTATCAAGAAAAACAAAGCACATATAGAGGAGGGTGCATTAATATGCATACTTTTATATACACATTGCTTCTCTGATGAGACCACCTAAAACTGTCTACACAGGGGGGATAACAGTTCTAGATTGAACCAATAATTGTTAGCATAACTTGCCTTCCCCTACCACCAAGGTAAAGAAGGTGTATGGGACCCTTACCCAAAATCATGTTTCCATAACCTTGGCCTGATAACCAGAAGTTATCATGGTGCAGCTAGACAGGGCAAATGGAGCCTGACAAGAAGAATGGAGGCAAAAAAGAACAAAAGAAGGATGGAGGGGGAAATTAATTGAATGTGTGGTAAACGGGTCAGCTGCTCCCACATTCTGAGCCCTCAATCTCACCCGGTGAGAGCACTGCTGCACATTTTGGAAAGATTTGTCTGAAAATGGGTGTTATTTCATACAGTGGTTGTGAAAGTGATTATTATTATTGTTGCTGTTGTTATTTTTTTGTAGGGGGTGGTGGCATCTAATAGCATATCCTTGTAATATTTATGCCCCTCCAACCTATTCAATATGTCTGCCCTTAGTTATTGCACCCTTAGCATTCCTACTGACACCTGTGGGCTTCAAGCTGTGTGTTGTTTTCTAGGTGTTTCCTTATTATTATGGATGAATTCTGCCTTCCCTGTTTACAAAATGTCCCTTAATTTGATTGCACTCCATCATGTTTATGGGTGTGGCTGGTATGGGGAGCTGCTCTGTTACAACATTCACTATAAATTATTTCATGTGTGGGCAGGTTGTCTTTGCTCAGGCAAAACTTGATCCACAGCACAACCCTACTGGGATGCAATCTTGGACCCAAAATCCACGTGTATTGAAGAAAAAAAACATCTCAATCAGTTGAGCAAAAGTTGATGTCCTCCTGCTCCACCACCTAGTCACTCTTCATGTGTCTTCTTCAAAATGAGGCCATTTCACCTGAGCTATGCTTCAAATGTGTATAAGTACATAAGTTCATTTGCTGCATATGTAGAGGGCATCCAATACATTCTCACTTCTGTCCATTTTTCTGAACCTTCTTTTCAGTACAGGTTTATGAAAAATGCTAAGTCTACCACAAGCGCATTGGGCACATCAGGAACTCAATGCTTTAGCAGTCAAGGAGGAATAGCATTACAATCTAGAAGGCAGCCAGTGCATGCAGGAACAGGATTTAAGAAAGGCATCCGATATATATATAGCACCCTTCACACCAACTACTGCTACAAAACATTCTATCAATCCGTAAAGATCGGCATAGCATACTATAAGGACACCCAAAATAAGAACATCAGAAATCTGACAAACGAGAGGAGACCATTCTGTCCATCAAGCCTGTTTCTTTAGCTAATAGCTAAGTACTCCCAATGTCTCACCAAGATTCTTCCTAAAGATTGTCAAGGTTTCAGCTTCAATTACACATCTTGGTAGTTTATTCCAGAGTCCAACAACTCATTACAAAAATAAGTGCTTCCAGGCCCCTTTATAAATACACCAAATATATAATAAATACTTCAGCAGTCTTTGTATTGTGCATTTCACACTGAGTAGGACCAAAAAGTGTCTCACCAATCAAATAAAAACATGCCACACAATAGAAGGACACCAATGAAGAATAAACCATAAAATGTTACTTTATGTAATGCGTTTCAGAGTGAATAATATCAAAAAGCACTTTACCTGTCAATGTAAAAAAGTAACTCATAGAAATAATTCACAATAAAATGAATAAAATAAAAACTCTCCAAGTAACTTTCATAAAGAGTACTCTTGTAAAGAGCTTTACTGAGCAATTACACATATTAAAGGAATGAACAAAAAGAAAAAGTCCATCAGTTGTATATACCACGACTTTGAATGTGATTACTGTCAAGAGCAACTGGAATAACCCATAAAAAATATATCTCACTGTTTAAGTGGGTCAAGCATATTACACAATACAAATTAATAAAGCAAAGACTTTCAATCTTTAATTGATATATTACATGTCATAATGAGTACTCTTGTAAAGTGGTTTATAAAACAATCAAGAATATAAAAAGGATTAAACTAAAACAAAGAGTCCATCAGTTGTTTGTATTATGACTTTGAATGTTATTACTATCAAAAGGCACCTCAGCAATTAATGAAAAATTGTGTCTCATTGTTAAAGACAGTCAATAATATTAGACAATAAAATACACATAAAACAAAGACACTCATGCTTTGATGTAGTGCCTTTTATATTAACTTTTGCTATTGGCACTCCTTGCATTGAACAGCTTGTTAATCAAAGAACATATCAAATGTCACAACAGTCAATAATAATAAACCATAATAAAAATTCAACATCAGTCTCTATAGTATATAGTGCCTTTCATTGTTAATTACTGCAAAAGACAATAACCCGTGAATAAAAAGCAATTGTAAATATCACGCAATAAAAAGAAAAAAAAGAATATTCCTGTTTCACGGATTTAAAATCCAGTTTGACTTTATCGGTGTGGCGTTTGCATGTCCTCCTCGTGTGTCAGTGGGCTTTTGTGCATTTTTTTGCCACATTGACGGGGGCTCTCGTGATATAGTGGGCGTTTATGCAGATTTCCTCCCACTTTTCGCGCGGAGTCTCGTGTGTCATTAGGCTTCTGTGTAGTTTTTTCCCCGCGTTCACGCGGTCCCTTGTGTGTGTGAGTGTGTGTGTGCAAGAGTGGGCCCTGAGTAGGACTGCTGGACAGCCTCATGCCCGCGCACCATATGCCCCGCCCCCTTAAAGTAGCTGTATAGAATGAATGAAGTGTTACGCACACACGCACTCACACTCACTGGCATGTCTCACGTTTGACGTGTCTCCAGGGCTTTTCGATCATTAATCTGGACAAACACGAGCAAGACGCGGGTTAGGATATTTATACTGTAAATATAAAAACTTGTCCGGGAGTAGTGCGCGCATACAAATCCATCAATTTATTTTAAGAGCCCGCCAAGATCTCTGGGAGCCGAAACTCGTCCTCATGGCATTTGAAGCAAGGCATAAAGCCTTCCTCGCCAGTGTCAAAGATTTTTCTTTACTTGCTTATTATTAATGCGCACATCATAGGAAGGGGGAAAACAACTCATTTTAAGCAAGCGAATGCCCTTTGCACGATTTTAAACTTCGACATCGTCCGACAGTGGCGCCTACACGTGTGGTGTGCGCTGCATCTTGAAATGAAAAGTTGAACGTTGGCTCGAGTCTGACGAGATCTTTCCCTAATCCATTATGAAGTTAATCCGCTCTCGCTCGTTATTTCTTTGTATATTTTTGAATTTATAAATGTGCTTTTAATATATCTGACAAAAAAAATGAACTGAGGTATAGTGGAAACTCTGCTCTCAACTTGCGTGTGAGTTGAAAAGTAAGAAACACTCTGACTTAGCAGAGCGCCTTCACGCTAAAACAACACTGGGAAATAAGCCTCTCAAAAAGTTTCCAAAGCCCTCTGCTTAAAGCCTCAGTGTTTACAAAAAGACCGAGAACTGGCAATTATTTTTGGATACAGTTATCTTAATGCATGAAATGCAGTGTATCAGCCAGCTGTGGCCGAGTGCCCGAACCACGTTACTGCATGGTTTGTGGCATATTTTGGACAGGATGCTCCAAAAACAGCCAGCCCATAATGCGGAACACGTGCGGAGCCGCAGAGTGTAATGTGTTTAGCGCAAACTGCCTGGGCACATACTGGTACGACTCTTGTGCAAAGAGCAATGAGTTGGTGGGCTCGGTGCTTCCAAGCTTCCCGACGAGCCCACATTTAGACGATGCTGGCTAAAATATTGTCACCCTCGCACTAGCGAGGAGCAAGTGCCAAGATTAGCTTCCACACAAGCTGCTATTTCTATTTTGGTCAGCTGCTAAATTTCAAGGTACCCTGTAGAATTTCTGTTGACTATAATAATAATAATAACGACAATGATAATGAATACACTGCTTAGTCCGTTATGGTGCAGATTGCGTAACATTTCACACAAATGAAGAGAATAAACGTGCCAGTGCAGTTAAAAGCACACTTTTCTATGCCACACGATTGCAATCAGATGCTCTTTAAAGCTGCCGTTAATTAAACGAGCCTATTGCCGGTTAGGTAAAGTCGAGAGAGATACGAAGCGTCCTATTTGGAATATGCAGTTACTCTCAGGGAATGTGCATTTTTTAAAATCTAATATATAAGACTGTGTTTTTTTTCGGTGTTTACAAACACTTCTTAAGATCGGAACTCAGTTAAGAGCTGTGCACTTTAACTTCTTTTATATAAACTTTTAAACTGATTATTTACTTGGCAATGCAGTTTGCGTGGACTGTGTCTTTGCTACTTTTTGTGTGCGACGCATTCTTGTCATCTAAAATGGTTAAGACCATTCGCAGAGTCAAATCTTATCAGACATGCACACACAAATTCGGACTTCTTTGCAGCTTGGTGACATGGCGGCACACACACCGACACATACACACACACACACACAAGTCATTAGTTAGGACAAGAGTTTCGCTTGCTTAAGGAGCCATGTCCTCCGCGTCCATGGTGGTGAAAACTAAAGCGTTTATTCAACTATTAAACTCCTGCACGAACAGAGTGTTTGCAGTTAAAATAAAACAACAAAGTCGCCAATAATCAATGCATGAAGCTGCTCAAAGTCCAGACACCATAATGACCAGAAGTTGTTAACAAAACACCCAGCTGTTAAGATCCGAGGTGCGTTCAGGCTGCACGCAGATGTGAACATCGACAGGAGCTCTCGAGCACACGCACACATAGAAACACACACATGGACACGCGGGATGACTTACAGGTAGGACGTGAAGACGCTCAAGTTGGCGGGCAGCGTTGTGAGCCCCAGGTCCGAGCAGTCCACCCGCAAGCGCATACCATCTTCTTCGCACTGGCATCGCGGTGGGCAGTCTCGATGCTGCTGGGCTCTCACCGCGGCCACTAGCCGCAAGAGGACCAGTAGGCTCGTCAAAAACAACGCTGGGACAGGATGCCCCATCTGCGGCGATTAAGATGGTTGATGTGCAACAGACGATTTCAGAACTCGTGGCGCTGAGAACTCCTGTCCTCCTGTTTCTGAGTTTCCTCTAGACTTTAGTGCTCATTCCCGGTCGGGACGAAGCAGTGGGCGCTAGAGCAGCTGGGACTCCGCGTGTGTGTAACATTCCAGCGCTCACTGCTTTTTAAACACTCTTGTCCGCATACCGCGCTCAGTGACGTCACGCCGTGCCATTCAAAAAGCTCGTCGAGGGTGACGCGAGGAGAAGCGAGGCGAGGCAAACAAGCCAGCCGGCGAGCAACACGCGCAGCTCCAGAGGCACTTGGCGGCCCTCTCGGTTTACCTGCTGCTGTGTTCCCACAGGCAGCTGGGACCGGCTTGTCTGGAAGTGGAGCTAATCCCAGTAACTGTTTGCATCTGTTCCGAAAGAGAGTAAATAAACAAATAGAAAAACCAAACAAAGTAATAAGCGAAGCGAGTTTGAACATGGAGTGCACGGGGGATAGATAGACAGGTAGATGTGAAAGCAACTATACAAAAGATAGATTAATAGATAATAAACAGTTATATACGAAAAGTAATAGATAGATAGATCATATTGGTGCGCATTATTTAAAAAACTGGAGATGATCTGAGTAGCTGAGCATATGTGTTAATATTCGTCATAAATAATCTCGTATTACAGTTTGTATCGTGCTGCTTTGAATTGCACTTTTGGTGAATTTTTTACAGATTCTTTTGATGGCAGTCACTGTGGATGGCGATGCATAAAATTAAAAGTGATTGATTCCCTACAGTTCCAGAGAAAGACGTCGGCCTTGTCATCAAGGTGTCTAAACACTTCATGTTCTTAAAGGTCGCTGTATAACTAAAGGTCTTCAGGTCTTACCAAGCAAGCGGACGACGAGAATCGCTGTTTTCGGTGAAGCCCGGTAATACTGATATTTTGTGCAGCAGCACATGTTAATTTATGAGTGTTTCTCAAAAACCCTTAGTAAATGAAGTAGCATGTTCAATTCATACTGGTTTATGCTTTAGACTTTAAATCCTAAGGTTGTGGGTTTAAATCCCACTACAAGCAAGTCATGTCACCTGCCTGTGCTTCAAATAGAAAAATAAACGAAATATAACCGATCTCAAATGTTGTAAGTCTATTATAATTAAGGCATGTTGGTTAAGAAGTGTTAGCAGACTCCTGTTCAATGAATTTCTATCAACCTGATGGTGCATGTAGCTGTAAGATTTTATAATCTAGGAATTGTAACTCACTTGTATTTTGTTCTGAGCTCTTAACTTATGGTGATCAATCTTGTGCCCTTGTTTTGTAACACTTGTTCACAAACAGTTCACCTCTTTTTTAAGTTGCTTTGGATAAAACTGTCTTCTAAGCAAATGTAAAAACTAAATGTATATGCTCCTCCATGTCCTCATGAAGAGCTAAATGCTTCAGGAACTTATTAAGTCTTGCACCAAAATAGCGACAGACTGGTCGCCAGTATGATCACATTAAATTTATGCCGTGAGTATTCTCTTTAATTTATAGTTGTATTATCTATTGACTTAATGATATATTTCATCCATCTACCAATTTTGCAAACTGCTTATCCAGAGAAGGGCTGAGAGTCCTGAAACCTAGCCTAACAAGTATCATTTGCAAGGCAGAAACAAAGCTTGTGTTGGGTGGCAACACACAGATACACCAGTTGCCAATTGTATCACCCAACCATCTAATGATCCATCCTTCCATCCATCTTCCTCACCCTCTTATCCACGGCAGAGTTGACAGGGAAACTGCAGCCGATTCTGGCAAGCACTGGGCAGAAGGCAGGAAAAATCCCTGGATGGAGCAGCAGTCTATTGTAGGGTTAATAAACATGCACACAATAGGGCCAATTTAACATTGATGATAAAATACAGAAGTGCAGCTGAAGGATCATATTACATATATAAATTATTAAGCTTCTTTCAATAATTTCAGTTACACTTTAATACAGCCATAATATGTCTATGTTGTTAAAAATATTGAAGAGTGTGTGGTGTAAGGTTTCAGCTAACTTTATAGTATCTTTGCAGAGAGGCAGTACCTCTGTATTGGAGCACTTTGAGTAGTGAGAAAAGCACTACATAAATATAAAGAATTATTATAATTATTGTTGGTATTATTATTATTATTGTTAATGAAGAAAACATTCTCAGTAAAATATCCATTAAGTTTTGTGTCTTCATCTCTGACCACCAACTTTTACTTATTAGTTCAGGTAAATCAGTATTTTGCACCAGTTCATATTTGCACCCTCCTGGACTCGACTCTCCCCTGCCATGATGGGAGTGAGCTTTGAACATTCATGTGATTTGTAATCCCAGACTTTTCACGGATATCAAATGTCAAAGTGACTACTGGTTCTAAAATGGCACTTTACTGGGTTGTGTGGTAGAACTATTGCTTAACAAATAGACCCATTAAATTCTGTGAAAGGCTCTTTGCATATGAAAGTGGTCCTTTGGGCTTTAAGTGGGTTTTTGTTTGGATAAGACATTCATCTTTAAATTATAGGATAGTGACAGATGAAGAAAACCTGAACTTGGCCTGTGTTCTTGTATGCGGCAAGAGTCCTTTAAAATCAGGAACCCACTGCTATTCAACAAATCTGTTATCTATTCATGTTAATTTATGGAACCTGTTACGGATCTCAGGAAACAAAGGCACTTCTGGAATGTTCATGTGGATGCTTCTTTTGGGAACCAGAAATGGTTCCCCACCATGGCATCACTTTGATTCACCACTCTGGCACCTTTGTTTTTAAGAGTGTAGGAATATTATTTAAACTTTACAAATTTTTTAAAATGTAGTGGTACCACTCCTGCCTTGCAATAAGGTGCCCGACCCAGGTTTATGTCCCAGGTCTTTCCTTTGTGGATCTTGTATGGTCTTCTTGTGTCTGCGTGGATTTTCTCTGGGTGCTCCCACTCTCCGAAGACATGCAGGTTAGGTGAATTGGCGACACTTAGTTGGCCCAGGTGTGTGTGTGTGTGTGTGTGTGTGTGTGTGTGTGTGTGTGCGTGTGTGTGTGTGTGTGTGTGTGTGTATGTGTATATGTTCGCCCTGCAATGGCCTGGCACCCTGTCCTGGGTTTGTTCCTAACTTGTGCCCTATTCTAGCTATTCCAGCCAACCCACCTCCACTGCAACTCTGGACTGGATTAAGCAGGTTAGAAAATGAAAATAAAACATAACACCTCTTTTTTTTCTTTTTGTATTCAGGGGCGAGTCTTCCACAAACGATTTGTCTCAAAGATTAACATGAAAATGTGTGTACTGTAAGTAGCATATGAGCTTATTTTTCATGTGTGTCCTGAAAGCCTGTCTCTGTCAGTACCTGATCTGCACTGGCTGCCCAATCACTTAAACAGACATTTATCGAGCGAGTAGGAAGACATACTTTGCTAACACTTCCCCTCATGTTGCCTAAAATAGGGCATCACAAGTAGACTGAAAACAATCGATTGACAGCACCTTTGGTATAGTGATGTTAGTCCTACGATGAAACGAAATAAATTCGTGAAAGGTAATATGACATATACATGCCGAATATATTTAATAGCCAATTAAGCCAAAGTGTAAGTCGAAAAGAAATGACAACTGAGTCGTTCACTGAGGGAAGTGGCAGTGATATTAAGAAAAGGAAGCACAAGTTCTCTCTTCACTGTTATACATGTGGACACCACATGGACAGTCTGGAGGCAGTTTGTCCATTATTTGTGTATGTACAGTATTCATTTATAGAATCTGTTATTTCCCTTCAATTTGAAAATGAACTTGAGAAAATAAATTCCAAAATATGCACAGGTGTATTTCTGCAGTATGGAATATTTTGAATACACAATGGGCGGTCGGAAAATCGAGAGTATACCTTATGAGAAGGATTTAGGAGTCATGATGGACTTTAAGGTATTGCCTTCCTGACAGTGTTCAGAAGCCATTAAGAAGGCTAACAGAATGTCAGGTTATGTGGCAAGGTGTGTGGAGTACAAGTCCAAGGAGGTTCTGCTCAAACTTTATAACACACTGGTGAGGCCTCATCTTGAGTACTGTGTGCAGTTTTGGTCTCCTGGCTACAAAAAGGACACAGCAACACTGGAAAAGCTCCAGAGAAGAGCGACTAGGCTGATTCCAGGGCTACAGGGGGAGAATTATGAGGAAAGATTAAAAGAGCTGAGCCTTTACAGTTTAAGCAAAAGAAGATTAAGAGGTGACATGATTGAAGTGTTTAAAATGATGAAGGGAATTAGTCCAATGGATCGAGACTGTGATTTTAAAATGAGTTCATCAAGAACACCAGGACACCGTTGGAAACTTGTTAAGGGTAAATTTCGCACAAACATTAGAAAGTTTTTCTTTACACAGAGAACCATAGACACTTGGAATAAGCTACCAAGTAGTCTGGTAGCCAGTAAGACTTTAGGGACTTTCAAAACTCGACTTGATGTTATTTTAGAAGAAATAAGTAGATAGGACTGGCGAGCTTTGTTGGGCTGAATGGCTTGTTCTCGTCTAGAGTTTTCTACTGTTCTAATTTCAATGTAATGCACATTATGAAATGCAAACCTATGAACAAAACAATAGTGATGTAAAAATGACCATGATGATGACCTGCCATTAAATTCTCTATTAAGTAACCACAGGAACTTTGACATTTCCATCCCTTGGTCATCTTCTTTATTAGGATATGCCTGATCTAAATGCAAAGTGCATCAGCACTGCGCACACAACACTCACTGGTTAAAATCTGATGCCACCCTCTGACTTATCGAGACAACTATGTCTGCTCTTCTATACACAGATATTCCATTTAGCAGGTTGCAAGTTCATGATATGCTGTGGCTGCCATTGGAGGTCAGTAAACAGGTTAGCACGGCTCCACTCTCAGCCAGCAGCCATTAACCATGCCCCTTAATTTTTTCTTGTCTCCTGTCACGCTGCCGAATTGGCCCAGATGAAAACATTGTAACTCATATGCTGCATACATTCTAATGGAATTCTGACTGCTTCAAAATTGCATTCCTAACAATAAAGGTGCCAGAGTGGTGCAATAGGGAAGCCATTTTTGGATGCCAATAAACACATCTGTATGAAGGATCTGGAAAGAACATTTATCTATACATATATCTGTAACAGGTACCATTAAGAACCATGAGCAGGAGATAAGTTATTGGTGAAATACCAATGGGGTCCTGATTTAAACAGACTCTTGCTACATACAATCACAAAGGTTCAGTTCAGTTTTTCTCATTCTGCTTGGTCGCCTACTATACATTAACAATTTCTGTTTTTAATCCACAATTAAGGAAAAATTTTCAAAGCTCAACTGCCCAATTTCATAGCAAAGAACCCTTTCCTGAATGAAATGCTTACCTGTGAAGCAAGAGTTCTACAGAGAACCACATGACCCAGTAAAGTGCTAATTAGGAACCGTGCTTGATCATTAAGAGTGTACATCACAGCATGAGATGGTGTGTGGCCCATTGACCCATATTTTCCCAGTGTTTGCCAGTTCTAAGATGTTTATTTCTTCCAACATCTTTAAAGACCAGCTGTTATGTATTATATCATTTAATACAGGCTTTACAAATTAGATTAGATTAAATAAAAAACTAAGACAAATTTGCACATCAGCACATAAAGCTTTCATGCCATAGACCACTGGGCCTAAACCAAAAATACTTAAATAAAAATTTTGCTTTTTAGAGTGAAGATCTTTAAGTAACCCAGCCACAGGAGATGCACAAACCAGTGTGTTTCTTTGTGCCCAAGCCCGGATAAATGGAGAGGGTTACATCAGGAAGGGCATCCGGTGTAAAATTTTGCCAAATCAATATGCAGACAACAATACAAATTTCCATACCGGATCAGTTGAGCCGACCGCCACCAGTACTGTTAGTCAACAGGGTGCTGGCGGAAATTGAGCTACTGTTGGCCAAAGAAGAAGAAGGAGAAGAAGAAGGGGGAGACATGTCCGGAGGCAGGAGGAGAAGAGGAAAGTAAAGAGAGTGGAACTGAGGGTAAGAACTTTGATTGTGGGCAGTATGACTGGTAAGGGGAGAGAGTTAGCCAATATGATGGAGAGAAGGAAGGTTGATATATTGTGTGTGCAAGAGACTAAATGGAAGGGGAGTAAGGCCAGGTGGATTGGATGTGGATTCAAATTGTTCTATCATGGTGTAGATAGGAGGAGAAATGGAGTAGGGGTTATTCTGAAGGAACAGTATGTCAAGAGTGTTTTGGAGGTGAAAAGAGTGTCAGACAGAGTGATGATTATGAAGCTGGAAATTGGAGGTGTGATGACGAATGTTGTTAGTGCATATGCCCTGCAAGTTGGGTGTGCAATGGATGAGAAAGAAGATTTTTGCAGTGAGTTGGATGAAGGGATGAACAGTGTACCCAAGAGACAGAAAGTGGTGATTGGAGCGGATTTCAATGGACATGTTGGTGAAGGGAACAGAGGAGACGAGGAGGTGATGGGTAGGTATGGTGTCAAGGAGAGGAATGAAGAAGGTCAGAGGATAGTGGATTTTGCCAAAAGGATGGAAATAGCTGTGGTGAATATGTATTTTAAGAAGAGGGAGGAACATAGGGTGACGTACAAGAGTGGAGGAAGATGCACACAGGTAGATTACATCCTATGCAGAAGAGTCAATCTGAAGGAGATTGAAGACTGCAAAGTGGTGGCAGGGGAAAGTGTAGTTAAGCAGCATAGGATAGTGGTCTGTAGGATGACGTTGGAGATCAAAAAGAGGAAGAGAGTGAGGGCAGAGCCAAGGATCAAATGGTGAAAGTTGAAAAAGGAAGACTCCAAGGCTGAGTTTAGGGAGGAGGTGTGACAGGCACTGGGTGGCAGTGAGGAGTTACCAGACAGCTGGTAACTCCTCACAGCAGATGTTGCAAGGGTGACAGCAAGAAGGGTGCTTGGCGTGACATCTGGAAAGAGGAAGGAGGAAAACGAAACCTGATGGGAATGAGGAAATACAGGAGAGTATACAGAGGAAGAGGATGGCAAAGAAAAAGTGGGACAGTCAGAGAGATGCAGAAACTAGACAATAGTACAAAGAGATAAGGCACAAGGTGAAGAGAGAGGTGGCAAAGGCTAAAGAAAAGGCGTATGATGAGTTCTATGAGAGGTTGTACACTAAGGAGGGAGAAAAGGACCTGTACCGATTGGCTAGACAGAGGGACCAAGCTGGGAAAGATGTGCAGCAAGTTAGGGTGATAAAGGATAAAGATGGAAATGTACTCACAAGCGAGGAGAGTGTGTTGAGCAGATGGAAAGAGTACTTTGAGAGGCTGATGAATGAAGAGAACGAGAGAGAGAAGAAGTTGGATGATGTGGAGATATTGAATCAGAAAGTGCAACGGATTAGCAAGGAGGAAGTAAGGACAGCTTTGAAGAGGATGAAAAATGGAAAGGCCATTGGTCCAGATGACATACCTATGGAAGCATGGAGGTGTTTAGGAGAGATGGCAGTGGTGTTTTTAACCAGATTGTTTAATGGAATCTTGGAAAGTGGGAGGATGCCTGAGGAGTGGAGAAGAAGTGTACTGGTGCCAATATTTAAGAATAAGGGGGATGTGCAGGACTGCAGTAACTACAGGGGAATAAAATTGATGAGCCACCGCATGAAGTTATGGGAAAGAGTAGTGGAAGCTAGGTTAAGAAGTGAGGTGATGATTAGTGAGCAGCAGTATGGTTTCATGCCAAGAAAGAGCACCACAGATGTAATGTTTGCTCTGAGGATGTTGATGGAGAAGTTTAGAGAAAGGCCAGAAGGAGCTGCATTGCATCTTTGTGGACCTGGAGAAAGCATATGACAGGGTGCCTCGAGAGGAGCTATGGTATTGTATGAGGAAGTCGGGAGTGGCAGAGAAGTACATAAGAGTTGTACAGGATATGTATGAGGGAAGTGTGACAGTGGTGAGGTCTGCGGTAGGAGTGACGTATGCATTCAATGTGGAGGTGGGATTACATCAGGAATCAGCTCTGAGCCCTTTCTTATTTGCAATGGTGATGGACAGGTTGACAGACGAGATTAGACAGGAGTCCTCATGGACTATGATGTTTGCTGATGACATTGTGATCTGTAGCAATAGTAGGGAGCAGGTTGAGGAGACCCTGGGGAGGTGGAGATATGCTCTAGAGAGGAGAGGAATGAAGGTTAGTAGAAACAAGACAGAATACATGTGTGTAAATGAGAGGGAGGTCAGTGGAATGGTGACGAGTTGGCAAAGGTGTATGAGTTTAAATACTTGGGATCAACAGTACATAGGAATGGGGATTGTGGAAGAGAGGTGAAGAGAGTGCAGGCAGGGTGAAATTGGTGGAGAAGAGTGTCAGGAGTAATTTGTGACAGACGGGTATCAGCAAGAGTGAAAGTGAAGGTCTACAGGACTGTAGTGAGACCAGCTATGTTATATGGGTTGGAGACGGTGGCACTGACCAGAAAACAGGAGACAGAGCTGGAGGTGGCAGAGTTAAAGATGCTAAGATTTGCATTGGGTGTTACGAGGATGAACAGGATTATAAATTAGTACATTAGAGGGTCAGCTCAAGTTGGATGGTTGAGAGACAAAGTCAGAGAGCCGAGATTGTGTTGTTTTGGACATGTACAGAGGAGAGATGCTGGGTATATGGGAGAAGGATGCTAAGGATAGAGCTGCCAGGGAAGAGGAAAAGAGGAAGGCCTAAATGAAGGTTTATGGATGTGGTGAGAGAGGACATGCAGGTGATGGGTGTAACAGAACAAAATGCAGAGAACAGAAAGATATGGAAGAAGATGATCCGCTGTGGCAACCCCTAATGGGAGCAGCCGAAAGAAGACGAAGAAGAAGAGTGAAGATCTTTAAGTCCAGGGAGATTGAGTAATATGTTTTGGGTCCTAACAATCAGACAGTTTGTAGCATAATCAAGTGTATTCAATTTTCAAGATTTTCCCTGCATTCTTTACATATACAATGTAACTCAGTCCATCCATCCATCCATCCATCCATCCATCCATCCATCCATCCACCCACCATCCATCCATCCATCCATCCATCCATCCATCCATCCATCCATCCATCCATCTGTTAAGTCCTGGATACCATAAGATTTAAAAAAGAATGATAGATATACTGTATATCATATGCACATATGCACTGTATATATATGATAGACAGGAAGTTCCACAGGAAGCTCGTCAGGAGGCACCTGGAGTACGTCCGTGTGGACTTAAAAGGGGCCGCCTCCCTCCATTCATCAGCTGGAGTCGGGTGGAAGAGGACGAAGCTCGGAGGAGAAGAGTGGAGGCAGTGAAGAAAGGACTTATGAGAGGCCCAGACTTGAGGGTGTGTGGTGCACCGGGTTGTGTGCACTTGTGTAAATATGTATAATACACGTGTTGTGGTGTTTGAACCATCGGTGTCTACCTGTCTGTGTCGAGGCTGGTCTCCACAACACACACACATATATATATATATATCCATCCATCCATTATCCAACCCGCTGAATCCGAACACAGGGTCACGGGGGTCTGCTAGAGCCAATCCCAGCCAACACAGGGCACAAGGATATATATCTTTAGATATAAAATCCAACAGTTGTCTGTCTGTCTGTCCATATATCTGTCCACTTTCATGAGAGAACTCCTTTTTTCTATAGTTTGCTTCAACATTTCGGTTGATTTTGTGACTTCTCTCATCGCACTTAGAATCATAGTTCGCTTGCAGGAGCGATATATTTGTGCTGATCTGAGACAGATGTTGTGGGTGGAGGAGTAGGGGAAGTGTGACTTCAAGATTGGGGATTCGGTCTACCTCTGCGTTTTGGAGTGTAACTTACCTCCACTTAGCTAGCAATACCTGTTTGTTTATTGATTTTGTTTGAACTGTATCACTACTACGCGGGACACCGGGCGGGGTCCTCCTCACTCAGGCGCCAGCCTCCGTTCAAATCGCAATACCTCTGGCCACGTTTTGGAGTGTACCTTGCCTCCGCTTAGCTAGCGATACCTTTTTGTTTATTGATTTTTAAAGTTTGTCCTGTTTCACTACTACACGGGCATAATATATAAATTGTGTTGTGCAAAAAGTCATAGACACCTTGTGTTTTTTATTATAAATTTTGCCTTAGATATTTATTTTTGTCTTCTGCATGTATGTCAACAGAAAGCAGCAAATATCAGATGTCCAAATATTCATTTCCAAAATATTAGACAATACAGAGAAATGTCTAAATTGTATTAAAGGAACAAATTTCTTAATTAATCAGACACTTTTCAGAGCAAAACTTGATGTCTTTGTAGGTTTCTAGCCCAGTGCACAATTGAACAGAGGTGCTAAGGATCAATGCCCTCAAAAGTGGATAGAGCCAAATAGGAACAGAACGGCTGGAGAAGAACTGAGTAATGGACAGCTGGGCTTAAAGGTGACACTTGAACTTTCACATCTTCAATTCAAGAGTGAGCATAGCACACAGAAACAATACACAAGGTGGTCATCCTTCAAGGTCTTTCCCAAGCAGTCAGGATTTTCAAAATGTGACGTCTATGCTCTTCTCAAGATGCAGAAGGAAGAGTGCAATGGTTGAAGACCAGAAGTGCAGACAAAAGATCATTTAACTGATGTTCATTCTAAACTGGGACATGTCCAGCACTCCTATCAGGTTCGAAATGACATAAACAGCTGGAACCCTAGTACACTTGACCACAGTCAACACATGTCATGGCAGAAGTTCTATTCATGGAAATATTGTTGGCAAAAATCCATTGTGGAAACATAGACAAGAAACTCAGCAAGACATGCCTTTGCCCAACGATGCAAGCTCTGGAGGGAGTTTGCGCATAGAAGACATGGAATGTGATACGTGGATGGCCCAGAACTTTGAAAAAGACTTAGTTCCAGTTGGTACACTTTATTAAATTAACAGAGTTGGAGAAAAAAACAATTTTTGGATGAGAAGGTGTAATTGTTCTGAATGAGAATATAGTCACAGCACTTTAGATGGATTCAGCTGTGCTACGTTAGCGCTCTGTGGTCAAATTGCAATGGATTTCCTGTTTGTGGCAGAGTTATAGTACAGCGATCTCATGTCCTGACTATTGAGGTGGGACTTCTTTTTGCCTGGGAACATGAGTGCACATGATAGTAGATCGTCTGTGAAACCCTCTTTTCCAACTCTCCAGTGCCCTTTTTAAACTGGTACTTGAAACACACATATTCTACATGTAGAACACATCTGTGTTTCAAACTGAGCTACATGAGTACCAAAATTCTGCAATATGTTAAATAATTCAGCACAAAGCATAAAATATTGAAATAAATGAACCACATATGGATCTTTGCCATCATCAGGACTGACTGTCCAAGTTCCTGCTCCTTTCTGATACCTGGGGTGTCTCACTCGCTTCTCCAGAGTGTTTCCTGTGGTCTCATCATTGTTCTGGTCTCCTCACTTCTCTGTGAATTCTTGCCTAATCTCATCCCATATGCAGACTCTATGTCTACCTGAAGCTCCAAAATAGATGTGGAAGCCCATGCCATGTGTCTGGAGGCTCCTTTCAGATTTGGACTCTATCAGGTAAATAAAGAGGAACAAACAAAACCTGGAGGAATCTACCATTTTATTTGTGTTTGTGGAAAAAACTGCAAACATTACAGCTAAAATGTGGATGTGGATGTTAACGTGAGCAGATCAATCTGGAGGAAGCCTGTGCGATTAGCTGGAGAGTTTTCATAAACAAGCAAGGCAATTAAAAGTTTATATGCATTGAAAGTTTAAGACTAGTTTCTTCTGCTCTCATTCTCAGTAACCCGGAAACTTTTGAAAGGGGAGTCCTCCTTAAAGTTTAAAGTATCCTGCTCTCCATTGTATCTTCCATGTTGGAATGCAGCTACAGGCCATTCTGACTCCCCCCTTTCCTGTCTCTGCATTAAGGACAACTCGTGGCCTTGTCCATTCCCAACTGATGCTTGTCAGTTTAGCTCAGATTACACTCGAATGCAGAATTTCAAAACTTGCTCTGTCAAGGAGTCTCCATTGTTACCATACTCCTGGTAATTGTCATTTTCAGCTATTATTCTGCAGCTGTGCTTTTTTTTTCACCCAAATTATATAAGAATAAAAGCAGAAGGTGTAAAATGTTTATTCTAAAAACATAATGAATGAAAGCTGTTGTCAAGACTGGCATGAAGGTCAGTGTCACCAATTTCAGCATCAAGGATAAATGGTGGGTCACTCTTGACTGCACACGTTTTTCTTTCTTTTTTTGCATCTGGTAATGATTACATGAGAATTATGCTGTAAATATTCCAGTAAAGTTCATTGTGTTCATTATTCTGGTCTGCTGAATGTCGATCATTTTAACAGAATCTGGATTCTGCCATTCTTGTATCCAAGTACCTGCTGTGTTTCTGGAAAGGTTTCTCTGGAGGGCTAGGAGAGGGGAATCTCATCCATCGGTTATATTTATTTGTATAAAAGCAAACTTGTTCCCTAAAAGTGTGTCATTTGAATTTATCATTTCATTGGTTCATTAGTCTTTCTGTCTGTCAGTCACTTGAAAGAAGACCATTTACAGTGGCACTCCAAAATGTGCTCAGGTGCATCCTGTTTGCTTTAATCTTCCTTGATTTTTGTCTTGAACTTGATTGGAGTCCACCTATAGCAAACTGAACACCCTTGTGTACATAAGGTCCAACAATTCACACTACATGTCAGGACAAAAACCAAGCCATGAAGTCTGAGGAAATGTCTAAAGACCTACATGATCAAATTGTGGTGAGACAAAGATCAAGACAAGCATATCACACCATTTCTAAAGCTTTGAGTGCTCCCAGGGGCACTATGAAATGGAAGACGTTTGGAGCCACCAGGACTCTTCTTAGAGTTGGCCGTTCAGCCAAACTGAGTAACCAGGCAAGAAGGGTCTTGGTCAGGAAGGTGACCAAGAACTCAATGGTCATTCTAAGAGAACTTTAGAAGTTCTATGCTGACATGGATGAATCGGTTGGAAGGATGACCATCTAGGCAGCATTCCATCAGTCAGGCGTTTATAGTAAAGTGGCTAAATGAAAGCCATTCTTGAGTGAAAGGCATTATGACAACCCATTTGATATTTGCCCAATGTCATTTAAAGATACTTTGGCCTGATGAAACAAAAATGGAACTTTCTGCTCTGAACTCCAAACCAGAATGTCTAGCAAAATCCAGGCACTGCTCAGCACCTGCCTAGTACTATCAATGCAGTGAACCATGGTGGTGGCACCAACATCATCTAGGGGTGCTTCTTAGCAGCAGGGACAAGGAGACTGGTCAGAACTGAGGGAAGGATGAATGCAGCCTACAAATGAGAGGTCCTTGAAGAAAACCACCTCCAGAGTGCAGGCATCTTCAGACTAAGAGGAAGGTTCATCTTTCAGCAAGACAATGACGGAAGCATGCAACCAAGACAACTGGAAAGGCATCATGACAAGCCTCAGAATGTCCTTGAGTGGACAGCCAAAGCTCAGACTTAAACCCCATAGAATATCTGTGGGGTGACCTGAAAATGACAGTTAATAGACACTTCCTATCCAGTCTAACAGAGCTTGAGAGGATCTGCCATGAAGCATGGGATAAACTGACCAAATCCAGATGACTCAAACCTGCAAGGGCTGTCAAAAGGGCTTCTACAAAGTTCTTAGTTAAGGGACTGAATACTTACAGTAGCATAGTAAGAGATTTTAATTTTTGATTTTTAAATACATTTAGAAACATTTCTGAAAATGTGTTTGCACTTTGTTATTATGGGTCACTGAGTGTAGGGCAAAAATGACAAATGTATCAGTTTCAAATGATGTGTACAACATGATAAAATGTGCAGAAAGCAAAGGGGTCTGAATACTTTCTGAATCCACAGTATTTTGTCTTTTCAACTTGCAATAAGTTTAGACCACTTTGTATAGCTCTGTTTTCACTCTTGCAATTAAAAAGTCTTATTCTGTCGATCAATGTCAAAAAAAGCCAAAATAAATCCACTGTTGTTCAATGTTGAAAAACAAAAAATATATGAAAACATCCAGTGGGTTGAAGGCTTCTTCTAGGCTCTGTATGTAGCTGGTGGGCTATTAGGACCCTGAGGGGCTGCCTGAGGCTTTATGACTGACCACCTTATTTAAATAGCAGGCCCTCCCACCTATTCCCAGGTAGCCCACTCTGAACTGCAGCGGCTTCTTCTTCTTCTTCTTCTTTTCTTCTTCTTCTTCTTCTTTTTGCTGCTCCCGTTAGGGATCACCACAGTGGATCATCTTCTCCATCTCTTTCTGTCCTCTGCATCTTGTTCTTTTACACCCATCACCTGCATGTCCTCTCTCACCACATCCATAAACCTCCTCTTAGGCCTTCCTCTTTTCCTCTCCCCTGGCAGCTTATCCTTAACATCCTTCTCACCAATTTACCCAGCATCTCTCATCTGCACATGTCCAAACCAATTGTTGTCTTCTTCTTCTTATTATCCTATAAATTATTGTTGTCTTCCTCATGTGATTATTTGGAAGACCATATTTTATTTATTTTTCAGTTTTATGTCATCTGAGACAAAGGTATGTAATGAGGTTTTATTTGTTTTAATTATTATCTTAAGTATATTCAGGAGATGGAAATGTTAATTTATTGTTCCATCAAGCGCATATGCATTTAATGGAGAGTCAGCCTGTTTTTTAAGCAGTAGCTGGGAGCTGTGGAGGTGTGGCTTGGAATTGACTTGAACACACAGTTGTAGATACATTTCAGCTACTCATATATATTGTACTTTTTAAATAGTTTTGATCCTTGTTTTTCTTCCATCCATCCATCCAGCCATTGTCTCCCGCTTATCCGAGGTCGGGTCGCGGGGGGCAGCAGCTTGAGCAGAGATGCCCAGACTTCCCTCTCCCCAGCCACTTCTTCTAGCTCTTCCGGGAGAATCCCAATGCGTTCCCAGGCCAGTCGAGAGACATAGTCCCTCCAGCGTGTCCTGGGTCTTCCCGGGGCCTCCTCCCGGTTGGACGTGCCCGGAACACCTCACCAGGGAGGCGTCCAGGAGGCATCCTGATCAGATGCCCGAGCCACCTCATCTGACTCCTCTCGATGCGGAGGAGCAGCGGCTCTACTCTGAGCCCCTCCCGGATGACTGAGCTTCTCACCCTATCTTTAAGGGAAAGCCCAGACACCCTGCGGAGGAAACTCATTTCAGCCGCTTGTATTCGCGATCTCGTTCTTTCGGTCACTACCCATAGCTCATGACCATAGGTGAGGGTAGAACATAGATCGACTGGTAAATTGAGAGCTTCGCCTTGCGGCTCAGCTCCTTTTTCACCACTACAGACCGATGCAATGCCCGCATTACTGCGGATGCCGCACCGATCCGCCTGTCGATCTCACGCTCCATTCTTCCCTCACTCGTGAACAAGACCCCGAGATACTTGAACTCCTCCACTTGGGGCAGGATCTCGCTACCAACCCTGAGAGGGCACTCCACCCTTTTCCGGCTGAGGACCATGGTCTCGGATTTGGAGGTGCTGATTCTCATCCCAGCCGCTTCACACTCGGCTGCGAACCGATCCAGAGAGAGCTGAAGATCACGGCCTGATGAAGCAAACAGGACAACATGATCTGCAAAAAGCAGTGACCCAATCCTGAGCCCACCAAACCGGACCCCCTCAACACCCTGGCTGCGCCTAGAAATTCTGTCCATAAAAGTTATGAACAGAATTGGTGACAAAGGGCAGCCTGGCGGAGTCCAACTCTCACTGGAAACGGGTTCGACTTACTGCCAGGCAATGCGGACCAAGCTCTGGCACCGATCGTACAGGGACTGAACAGCCCTTATCAGGGGGGGCCGGTACCCCATACTCTCGGAGTACCCCCACAGGATTCCCCGAGGGACACGGTCGAATGCCTTTTCTAAGTCCACAAAACACATGTAGACTGGTTGGGCAAACTCCCATGCACCCTCCAGGACCCTGCTAAGGGTATAGAGCTGGTCCACTGTTCCGCGACCAGGACGAAAACCACACTGTTCCTCCTGAATCCGAGGCTCAACTATCCGACGGACCCTCCTCTCCAGGACCCCTGAATAGACTTTTCCAGGGAGGCTGAGGAGTGTGATCCCTCTGTAGTTTGGAACACACCCTCCAATCCCCTTCTTAAAGAGGGGGACCACCACCCCGGTCTGCCAATCCAGAGGCACTGTCCCCTGATGTCCATGCGATGTTGCAGAGGCCGTGTCAGCCAAGACAAGTCTGTCACCTTATCGTGGTGGAGGGGTTTGCGTGTCCCAATGATCCTAGGAGCTCTGTTGTCCGGGGCTTTATGCCCCTGGTAGGGCCACCCAAGGCAAAACTGGTCCTAGGTGAGGGATGAGACAAAGAGCGGTTAAACAAACCTCCTATGAAGAAAAAAACAATTTTGGACGGCGTTTTCCCTTGCCCGGACGCGGGTCACCGGGGCTCCACTCTGGAGCCAGGCCTGGAGGTGGGGCTCGATGGCGAGCACCTGGTGGCCGGGCCTGCACCCATGGGGCTCGGCCGGGCTCAGCCCGAAGAGGCAACGTGGGTCCCCCCTTCTCATGGGCTCACCACCTATGGGAGGGGGCCAAGGAGGTCGGGTGCAGTGTGAGTTGGGTGGTGGCCGAAGGCGGGGACCTTGGCGGTCCGATCCTCGGCTACAGAAACTGGCTCTTGGGACGTGGTAATGTCACCTCTCGGAAGGGGAAGGAGCCTGAGCTAGTGCGCGAAGTTGAGAGGTTCCGGCTAGATATTGTCGGACTCACCTCGACGCACAGCTTGGACTCTGGAATCAATCTCCTTGAGAGGGGCTGGACTCTCTACCACTCTGGAGTTGCCCCCGTGAGAGGCGCCGAGCAGGTGTGGGTATACTTATTGCCCCCCAACTTGGGAGCCTGTACATTGGGGGTTTACCCCGGTGGACAAGAGGGTAGCCCCTCCCTTCGCCTTTGGGTGGGGGGGACGGGTCCTAACTGTTGTTTTGTGCGTATGCACCGAACAACAGTTCGGAGTACCCACCCTTTTTGGAGTCCCTGGAGGGGGTGCTAGAGGGGCATACCTTCTGGGGACTCCCTCGTTCTGCTTGGGAGACTTCAAATGCTCACGTGGGCAATGACCAGTGAGACCTGGAAGGGCGTGATGGGAGGAATGGCCCCCCCCGATCTGAACCGAGCGGTGTTTTGTTATTTGACTTCTGTGCTCGCCACGGATTGTCCATAACGAACGCATGTTCAAGCATAGGGGTGTTCATATGTGCACTTGGCACCAGGACACCCTAGACATCAGTTCGATGATCGACTTTGTGGTCGTGTCGTCGGACTTGCGGCCCACATGTCTTGGACACTCGGGTGAAGAGAGGGGCGGAGCTGTCAACTGATCACCACCTGGTGGTGAGTTGGCTTTCGATGGTGGGGGAGGATGCCGGTCAGGCGTGGGTAGGCCCAAACGTGTTGTTAGGGTCTGCTGGGAACGTCTGGCAGAGCCCCCTGTCAGAAGTAGCTTCAACTCCCACTCTCCGGCAGAACTTCGACCACATCCCAAGGGAGGTGGGGGACATTGAGTCCGAATGGGCCATGTTCCGTGCCTCTATTGTTGAGGCAGCTGACCGGAGCCTGTGGCCGTAAGGTGGTCGGTGCCTGTCGTAGCGGCAATCCCCGAACCCGCTGGTGGACACCGGCGGGTGAAGGATGCCGTCAAGCTGAAGAAGGAGTCCTACAGGGACCTTTTGTCCTGTGGGACCCCCGGAGGCAGCTGATAGGTACCGGCAGGCCAAGCGGAATGCGGCTTTGGTGGTTGCTGAGGCAAAAACTCGGGCGTGGGAGGAGTTTGGGGGAGGCCATGGAGAATGACTTTCGGACGGCTTCGAGGAGATTCAGGTCCACCATCCGGCGTCTCAGGAAGGGGAAGCAGTGCAGTGTCAACACTGTATATGGTGGGGATGGTGCGCTGCTGACCTCGACTCGGGACGTTGTGGGTCGGTGGGGGAAATACTTCGAAGACCTCCTCAATCCCATTTTTTTTTGTCCACTATTTGATTTGCACACATTTGTTTGCATAATATTTGTTTAGTTTGGTTTTACACCTTTTTGATTTCTTTATTCACACTGCAGTATTCTGGGCACTTTTATTAGATGTTGAAAGATGTTTTCAATTGTATATTATGGCTAGTGTTGAAATTCAGCTTTTTTTTAGCTCTTTATGTAATAAATTCATTTTTTAAAATCTGTTTTTTCAATAGAATAACTTATATGGGGAAAATATATTTGATTTAGTGGTAAATTAGGGTTTGTGGAGGCTCCCGATCTCATTTATGGGACTGTGGCTGTTGCATAGTCCCTTATGCATGCACACCCACACACACAGAGCGTATATGATATAAATATCCACTCTAATAAAATGATAAGTGTCCAGTAGCTGTGTGTCTTTCATTCCAACAGATGACGCATCACAAATGTTTACACTGCTTTTACAAAATCCATACCACATGGAATATAACATAGACATACAACAACAATGACATTTATTTCTATAGCACGTTTTCATACAAATGGTGTAGCTCAAAGTGCTTTACAAGACGGAGAAAGAGAAAAGAAAAAATATAAAAATTAGGTAATACTAATTAACAAAGAAAAAAGTAAGGTCTGATGGCAAGGGAGGACAGAAACAACAAAAAAAAAAAACAAACTCCAGGGCTGGAGCAAAAAATAAAATCTGCAGGGGTTCCAAGGCCATGAGACCAACCCCCTCTGGGCATTCTACTTAACATAAATGATCTCAGTCAGTCTTCGTGGTTTTCAGGCTTCACATTGAAGAGTTAGACAGTGACGGTCATGTGGACCTCTGGCCTTCAATCCATCAATGTAGGGACTGCATGGTGCCTTGAAAAGGTGGTGGGGGCGCAGGTCAGCACCACGGAAAAAACAGAGAAAGGACAGCAGAGGAAGTAGGGATTAGTATGGTGTACTGCAAACGTTAACACTGAAGTCTACATCGAATGTTTACATTTCAAAATGTTTGAAATGTGTAGCACAGCTAGTAAATATAATAAACAATAGGGGCTCCCCTCAAAGCATTGTGTTCTCTAAATGTGCCAGAGGGATAAATTATTGTATACAGGTTGAATAAAGGATTCAAAACAATTAAAGTGTTCAGGGTGTTTATTATCAAAGAAATGAATAAAAGGAAGGGTTTAAAAGGAAGGAATACTATGTAACAAATTAAGTAAACAGAAAATCAGTCCTTACTAATGGGCTTGCACCCCGAAACCATTTACCCCACCTTGTCTCCCTCATGACTTTGCACCATTTACTCCACCTTGTCTCCCTCATGATTTTGCACCATTTACCCCACCCTTGTCTCGCTCACGACTTTGCCTCCCTGTCTTCCTCCTGCCCCCAAATCACCTTGTTATCCCACTCCTCACTGGCCTTTGGAAGGCTTTATATCCCCTTCAGGAGCCACTTCCAGAGCCATCGCTAGCAAAATGTTGGAGACAGGAATGATCCCAGAAAGTGAAGATACGGTCTTCCCAGAGCTCAGTTCAGTGTTACAGGGCCATCAGAGCAGAAACAAACAGGTGTCACTTGGCCACTGGGGCCACCTACACACCCCCTGGCACATTTCAAAGTCACCAGTTAACATCCTTGGGAATATGGCAGGTAAACTCATAGGGAGAGGGCGTAAGGTCCAGAGAGACGACCACCAGACCGTGGGGTATGAGCTCAGGACATCTGATCTGCCACATAACCAACACTGCTTAGTGGGACATTAATACTAGTGGTGGCTTACCTCAGCACTGCCTGGTTTGTAAGTAATCTTGAAATTGTCATTAAAATCTCATTAGGACTCAACAGTGCAACTGGACAAAAATAAAGTTCACTGCTTATTATTTTTAATCTAAAAACATTGAAACAATGTAACAATTTACAGAATGAATTTACACTTGTCTTAAAAATCCATCTATCCATCCCTTATCCAACCCGTTATATCCTAACACACAGGGTCACGGGGGTCCTGCTGGAGCCAATCCCAGCCAACACAGGGCGCAAGGCAGGAAAAAAAACACCGGGCAGGGCGCCAGCCCACAGCAGAGCGTTCACACATTAAGGACAATTTAGAATCGCCAATGCACCTAACCTGCAAGGTCTTTGGACTGTGGGAGGAAACCCAAGCAGACACGGGGAGAACATGCAAACTCCATGCAGGGAGGAACCGGGAAGTGAACTTGAGTCTCCTAACTGCGAGGCAGCAGAGCTACCCACTGTGCCACTGCACCACCGTGCCGCCCCTGTCTTAAAAATCCTCAATTTAATTTTAACATTTTAAATTTATAACATAAAATTCTTGTTTCCTCCTACAGTCCCAAGGACATGCAGGTTAGGTGCATTCGCGATCCTAATTGTCCCTAGTGTGCGCTTGGTGTGTATGTGCCCTGTGGTGGGCTGGCACCCTGCCTGGGGTTTTGTTTCCTGCCTTGTGCCCTGTGTTGGCTGGGATTGGCTCCAGCAGACCCTTGTGACCCTGTGTTAGGATATAGTGGGTTGGATAATGGATGGATGGATGGATGGATGGATAAAATTCTTTTTTTTAAGGAGATGGCACTGATTACTGTTTTTCTACTGTTTATTTATGGTTTATTTGTTATTTACTGTTTTTGTTTCATTGTTTGTCTTAGTGGTTTGTTTTAGTAGTTTGGTCTATCGGACAATTAAGGTCTCCTGGTTTAATTAAACTTTAATAGTTTTATTAATAAATTATTAATTAATACAACTTTCAAAAGTTTTTAATTGATCACATGTTTAGTTTGAATATTTATTGTATGGGGGATATTTGATTAGCCCGGGTGATACTAGAAGTGGCCTTGGGGTTACCCCCAAACCACTCCACCTGGCAGCCTGGTGTTGTGGGTCACACTAGCTTTAAGTGTATTATTTGTGGCATTTGAGGTGGTTTGTGAAATTTTTCACATTGTTTTCTTTTATTTACTTTTAATTACTCACTCAGCTTGTGACGGTGGTGCAGTGGCAGCACTGCTGCCTCACATCCTGGGTCCTCCCTGCATGGAGTCTGCATGTTCTCCTCCCACTGTCCAAAGACATGCAGGTTAGGTAGACTGATGATACTAAGCTGGCCCTAGTTTGTGCGGTTGTGGTGGTTGTGTGTGTTCGCCCTGTGATGGACTGGCACCCTGTCCAGGGTTTGTTTCTGCCTTGCACCCTGTGGTGGCTGGGATAGGCTGTAGCACCCACAAGGACCCTGTTCTGGCCTAAGCGGGTCAGAAAATGGCTGACTGACTGAAGCCTGTGCTTGTCGGGTGGTGTCTGGACTAGTTAATTATCCTAATAACCCTGGCTAATCAGACCACTAAGGTTATAGTTATTGACTATACTTCTTTTTGTTCTTTATTTCACCTTATACAATTTCTTGTATTAGGAATTTGTTAGTTTTCACATACCCCTTGGGGTCAGAGCACAGGGTCAGCCATTGTACAGCGCCCCTGGAGCCACTGCAGGATAAGGGCCTTGCTCAAAGGGCCCAGCAGAGTAGGAACTCATTTGGCAGAATTCAAACCGGCAACCTTCTGGATACCAGAGCAGACCCTAAGCCTCAGAGCCATGACTCTGCCAAACTCTTATTAGGAGTTAAAATGTTTAGTTTTTATTAGAGATGGTGATTGTTTTACTAAACCCAGTAATTAGAGGACCTGTATTAAATGATCTTAAATGATTAAGACCTGTGTGGGCAGAGAGTCTGATTTTTCCAACTCGATGCCGTAATGCCCCTTCGGCAGGCTACATTAGCACTGAAAAGACACATAATTAAATAAATTAACATGAATTATTAATGGAAAAAATCCTAATTATAAAGTTGGTTAGAGCAAAAGCCTTATGCCATTGCAGCCCTCCAGAACTCAGAGTTTGAGACTCCCCAAATCCAGATGCTTTTTGACCTGGAGCAACTCAGTGCCTACCATTATCTAGCAGATGGTTAAAAGAAAAATGGTAACTTAGGATTCAAAATTTGAAGTAGGTTCCATTAGAAGTTTCGATTGACTACTGTTGAATAAAGTGGCTGGAATGAAAACCTGCAGGTGCTACAGTCCACCAGGAACTGCGTTTAAGACCCTCCAGTGACCCTGTGGATTAAGATAACATAAAATCGATGGTTTGAAGTCCAAGGGTTATTGTGTCAGTGCTGTCACATGTACAGAGCCCAGTGAAATTCTTACCTGCGTGTGTTAACTAGGTTGGATCCTTCTAGTGAGGAGCCATGTAATGTCTGTTAATTCTCAAAGCACGGGGTGCATGTCTGAAGAGTAACAGGGGAGAAAGAGAGTGCATTACAGCCAACAAGGTAATTTTGTTTTATTCGTTTACGGACTCCACTCTGAACTATAATTACTGGTTTCAACCAAAGATAAATCAATAGGAAGCTGAAATAAAAGATCTGTAAACTCCAATAAGCTCTCAAGCTCTCTTATGAGTTGCGTTACAGAAACACCATGCAGTGCCCCAAACTGCTCTTAACTACAGGAGCACTGCAGCTCTTTTATTTCCCTAGAACCCATAATTACAAGTCAGTCAGCTACATAGGCGTTGAAAAGAAAATAACGAATGATGACAGATTTCAGATTAAGTGAGAACAAAAAATAAAACAGAAAAAAATCACCATGTATTTCTAGGAGGCTTAATTGATATCAGTCTGTCACTGGATGCATTCTGATGATCAAGATTATCTGAACGACTATAAATTAAACATCTGAGGAGCTTTATAAGGTGTTTCCTCTAATTTTACTGTGCAAGAATTGCGTTGCCAGAGGCTTTTGGAAGCTGAATTGTGGCGACAGTTTAGAGAGAGCCGGAGCTCCAACAGTTATTACTTGGTGCCTTATTATTTGAGATGTAGTTTTTGACTACCACTTCTAAAACAACTGATTTTCGTATACGGAAGCACTCTAAACCTGTTTTTAGGGAAAACCACTTTACAACCCTCCACTGAATTATATTTCTTCAAGATATTCAGACATCATGATCAGTATTTGAACAGAAGCCATCCACCAATGCAGTGTTTTCCAAGTAACCTACTCAGTGAGGGTTTCTGGAGGTTGTGCCCACTGAGTATGAGGCAGGCCAGTCAATCGCAAGGCACACCCCCGTGTACCCCAGTACTCACTCTGACAGGACCTGTTTTCCAGTGGATGTCTTGAGCAGGAAAGCCATGCTTTTTTTCTGTTTTTTTGTAGTCTTATTTTGAATTATTTATTATGTTTTACTCTTTCCTGTGGATGAGTTGGGGGAGAGCAGACGGAATTCGGAGCACTGCTCTTAAATTTAGGTTGGGGGCTAGTAAAGGATTCAATTGTGGATTTCTTTTGGTTTAATTTTCTTCATAAGACAAAGGATCTGAATATCTTCTCGTGCGCGCATATCAAGTTTCTAATTTGTAATATGCATATTGCTATTACGTGTGATTCACATGTAAGCCTTTTTAAAATCTTTTGCATACTTAACATCCGATCAGATTGTACTTACTGTTTCATTGTGTTTTTTAATGGTTTGTCATTTTTAACAATAAACAACTTGTGATATTAATTGATATCTTCACTTAGACATCTCCCTGGCCCCATAGTAAGCTCTTCTGGGAGCCGCAGTGTCACTATAAAATGGATTTAGGGGGTGCTACATGGTCTTGTCTCACAACTGTGAAAATTTAAGGCTACCCAAATTGATTTATCTGATATCCTCTGATGAAGAAAACTCCACTGTAATTATGTGGTTGGACTTAAGTGCAGCATTTGACACCATCGACCATTCTATTTTGCTAGACAGGCTAGAAAATGTTGTTGGGCTTACAGGCACCATGCTCGCTTGGTTTAGTTCTTATTTATCAAATCGATTCCAATATGTACAGAAATGTGCTGACAGTACTCCATCATTATACACAGAAGTTCAATATGGTGTCCCGCAGGGCTCAGTACTGGGACCTTTACTGTTTTCACTTTACATGCTTCCACTGGGATCTATCATTAGGAAACATAATGTTAATTTTCACTCATATGCAGATGACACCCAGTTATACCTTTCATTTAAATCAGATGAAGTTTCTCCGATGTTGTCTTTAATTAGTTGTGTTAGCGAATTAAAGGAGTGGATGAATGAGAACTACTTGTCTTTAAATACAGATAAAACAGAGATGTTAATTGTTGGAGGGAATGATGCTGATCATAACAATATTTTGTCATCATTTAACTCAGTTGGAATCCCAATTAATTTTACTGAATCAGCCCGCAATCTAGGAGTTATCTTTGACTCTAGTACACTGTCGGGCAATCGGTGCGCGCGCAGTGGAATTTTCTAGGGGCGCCGAGAAAACTTTTGTAAAATATTTAAAATTGCTAGTGTTTTTGAACTTTTGGAAGCTCTGTATCTCTGTGAGCAAGGTTTTTCAACACTTACGGAAATGAAGTCTAAGAAACGCGAGAGACTTCAAATGATCGACAAGGAAATGCACGTCTGTCTTTCGAAAATTGATCCTCACATCAATCTCATATGTGCTGAAAAACAATCTCAACATTCACATTAATTAAATTTAAGATTTATCCTTTGATTCCTTTATTAATAAAATGTCTTTCAAACTTGTAAAATTAACTGTTTTTATTGGCGATTGTCCATAGATTGTGTTGTCATGACTTTATTTATGGGCAGTCCCTCAGGTGTGCCGCGAAAGAAAATTTTTGGACTTAGTGCACCGCAACTCGAAAAAGGTTGCCTTTCGCTGCTCTAGCATGTCATTTAAAGCGCATATTACAAAGTTGTCCAAAACATGCTTCTTCCATCTTAAAAATGTTAGGAAATTAAGGCGCTTTCTAAATAAACAGGATTCTGAGAAATTAATTCATGCATTTAAAGACACAAGGAATAATACACAAAATTCATGGTCCTGAAAACCATGAGGCAGCAGCACAAGTTAGTGCACATCAATCAATGCTGAGAATTTCTTTTTTTATTTAAGCAATCCTGATTTTCCATTCTATTTTGGTGTCATACAGGCATAACAAAAAGGATACCATAAACAGAATAAAATGAATCTCATTTTGACTCTCAGTGCAAGGTAGCTTACGATTAGATAGATAGATAGATAGATAGATAGATAGATAGATAGATAGATAGATAGATAGATAGATAGATAGATAGATAGATAGATAGATAGATAGATAGATAGATAGATAGATATGTAACGTTTGCCAAGAAGAGACATGAAAACAAGCTTTCTATTTTTTTAACACAGCATGCACCAACAGAATCCATCATGGGAGCCTGCCAAATTAGTATAATTCTTACTATTACAGTTGCCATCTTTGAACTAGCAAAATCTGTAAAATGTGAACATGACAAAGAGGCTGCTATGGTAGCACAAACAGCAATAAATAATGTAGAAAAATACACTGCAGCAACATAAAGTGATTTAAATACAACAGCCAGATATAAAGGAAAATGGCATGAGATTTATTTTTAAACTATATTTCAAGATCATGGGACTTCACCTAGAATACTGTGTTTAGTTTTGTTCTTCATATTACATACAAAAGACATAGCAGCACTAGAGAAAGTCTAGAAGAGAGCAGCTAGGTCTATCAAGGTCTGATCTGTGAGAAGAAAATGAGGGAGCTGAACCTTTTCGGTTTAATCAAATGGAGAGTTGACATGCCTGGGGTGTTTAAAATTATGAATGGGTATTAGTAAAGCGGATCCAAACTGTTATTTTAAAACGAGTTAAACAAGAACACTGGGAACATGGTTGGAAATGTAAGGGTAAATTTCATACAAAAATTTAAATTTCTTCATGCAGAGATTCATAGATGCGTAGAATTAGTTATCAAGTAGTGTTGTCGAGACTGGAATTTTAGGTACCTGTAAAACTTGATGTTAATTTGGATAGATTAATGTAGGTGAACTGTTGTTCTCATTTAGAGACAATATATGGGCTTAATTACAATTTAATACTTGCAAAAATGGTAAACCATAAGCTGGGGCTATGTGTGTTGTAGCAGACATATGTTACAGATATACTGTAGTGAGAAGTCAAGTAAAATGACCCCTTTTATTGGCTACCTAAAATGATTACAATGTGCAAGCTTTTGAGGCAGCTCAGGCCCCTTCTTCAGGCAAGATGTAATCAATTACAATTACAAATTACACACTGCCTGAAGAAGGTGCCTGAGTTGCCTCGAAAGCTTGAATATTATAATCTTTTTAGTTAGCCAATAAAAGGTGTCATTTTGCTTGACTTTTCAGTACATTCATAATGGCTAACGCGGTACAACACCCTAGTACTACAGATATACTGTAAAATTGATGTATAGTAGCGTAATAATGAGAAACAACCACAAGATGGCAGCAAACCACTAAAAGAACAAGAGTTTATTGGCTGCTTTAGAGTTTGGACAGTCACCTTGTAGTTAATTCAAAGTTCTTTATTAAATTATATATTGGGTCTTCAGTTTTCCACAATACACACCCTGGACTTTGTGGTAGGTAAGTGTTTTTAATATAACTTCACTCACTTATCATTACTGATTTCTAATCCAATATTGATCTCCATAAATGGTTCCAAAGAAGATCAGGAGGCTATCAGACAACTCATGGACAAAACACAGAAGTAGATCAAAGCCAAAATGTTAAAAGAATAAATCAAAGTTAAAGCACTAACCAAGCTCATTGTCAAAAAGCAAGTACAACTCGAAAATTCACAAGGGGCTTTTATGTTAAGTGACTAAAAACAGCTAAACAGCAGAAAACTATAGAGACACCAGGAAAAAACAGTACTCACAATAGAAAGTCACTCTCCAAAAGTCAAAGAACCCCTAAAGCTCCTACTCCTTGTTGTGATTGGAGTCTCAAATGAACTACAGAATGGTGCGAATCCTTCTAATGAGCCACCACAGCAGGCTAGAATCCCTGTTGGCTAATCCACCCTAATATAACCAGTCCCCAATATCCTAAATGTCCTCCAATGAATTTCAAAGACAACCTCAGGCCTCTTTCCACTCAATATATAATCAAGTGGTGGTCTCAGTACTGGGGACATCATGGTGTTCCTGCCTGTTAGGGAACCAACCACAAAGAACATGGAATACAAGCACAATTAAAGAGACAGTACACAAAGCTTTCTAAATGAAATAAAAATAACAATAAATCATACATAGTGACTGTGTAAAACATAAAGAGAGCAAAATTAACAGAACTGACTTGTACAGATACAAAGTACTGTATATATTTTGTACACTAAATGAAAGAAAAGACATAGAATGTGAATGTATATATAAGTCAGCGAAGAAACATAACAATCACTGAATTATATAGGATGAGGGTGGTTCTTCAATAGTGATATCAGGGTGGTCCTGCTACTTGGGGTGCTACCGATAAAATACAAGAAACATAGGAGAACTACACAAAATACATAATAAATGATAAACATATTAAACAATATTCACAAAACGTGTAGAATTAATGAAAACACATAATGATAATACATCAGAAATAACAAAAAGGACGAAAGAAATAAAAATGACCAGGAAGCACACACTGGCTGGCAGCATCAGGCTCAAAGTGGCACCAGCTCTTGAATGGGGTCTCAGTTAATTAGAGAGCCCACCACTCATAAGGTTAAATGTGGCCAATTAACATTAATGTATTTCCTTCGAGATGCTGAAAAAACCCACATAGATGGGGCAACCTTCAAGCTCAACCAAAGGGAGAAGGCTGGCTTGACCACCATACCCTTTCGATTCTTGTGCAAAGTGGTGATTTATAGATTATGATGCAGGTTTCAGATGAAAGTTATCTTTACCTAAGTGATTGTTCAGTTAGGAAAATCTACCACAAGAAAGATGAAAGAAGGTTACTACAAACTTTAATGTGGGAATGCAGAAGAAAAAGATGGCTGAAGCTGCAAGGTGAATGAATGTAAACCATTTTATGTTGCAAAATGAGAACAAAGATGGATTGGAAAACCCTTACCACCAAGCATGTATTTGACGTCCTTTGAGCTGAAGCCCAACAAGTAAGTTTTATCTTTGTTCTTTTCAACTGTGAATTATTCAAATTGTTTTTTTTAATAATTTGCATTATGAAAAAATAGACCTATTCCTACTGGAGAGAAGAAGACATAGTTCTTGCCTGTAATGTTTTAGTTATGCACCCTCTAAAACAGAGAGACTTAAAGGTAGTCATGTTTATAGGGAGAAAACATCAGAACATTAGAACAATCGACACAAGAACAGGCCATTCAGCCCAACAAAACTCAGCAGTGATATCCATTTAATTCTTCCAAAATAACATCAAGTCGAGTTTTGAAAGTCCCTAAAGTCTTATTGTCTACCACACTACTTGGCTGTGTCTATGGTTCTCTGTGTGAAAAAAAACTTCCTAATGTTTGTGTGAAATTTACCCTGAACACGTTTCCAACTGTGTTCCTGTGTTCCTGATGAACTCATTTTAAAATAACAGTCTCTATCCACTGTACTGATTCCCTTCATAATTTTAAACACTTCAATCATGTCACCTCTTAATCTTCTTTTGTTTAAACAGTAAAGGCTCAGCCCTTTCAATCTTTCCTCATAATTCATCCCCTTTGCCCTGGAATCAGCCTAGTCGCTCTTCTCTGGACCTTTCTAATGCTGCTTTGTCCTTTTTGTAGCCTGGAGACCAAAACTGCACAGAGAACTCCAGATGAGGCCTCACCAGTGTGTTATAAAGGTTGAGCAGAACCTCCTGTGACTTGTACTCCACACATCAGGGCGCTATATAACCTGACATTGTGTTAGCTTTCTTAATAGCCTCTGAACACTGTCGGGAAGTCAATAGTGCTGAGTCCACTATGACTCCTAACTCCTTCTCATAAGCTGTACTTTTGATTTTCAGACCTCCCATTGTGTATTCAAACCTAACATTTTTACTTCCTATGTGTAATACTTTACATTTACTGACATTAAATTTCATCTGCCACAAATTGCCCAAGCCTGTATGCTATCCAAGTCCTTCTGTAATGATATAATGGATTCCAAATTATCTGCTGATCCACCTATCTTGGTATCATCTGCAAACTTAACCAGTTTGTTACTTTTATTTCTGTCTAAATCATTTATATATATTAAAACAGCAGCAGCCCTATCACTGACCCCTGTGAACACCACTCTTAACATCAGCCAATTCTGATGAGGGTCTCCTCACACCAACACCCTCTGCTTTCTGTGTCTGTGCCGAATCTGCACCCATCTACACACATCACCCTGAACTCCCACTTCTTTTGTGGTATCTTATCAAATACTTTCTGAAAGTCCAGATTAACAATATCATCTGCTCCACTTTGATCGTATCCTTTTGTTGCTTCCTCATAGAATTCCAGCATGTTAGTAAAACACGACCTCCCTCTTTTGAATTCATGGTGACTGTTCAGAAAAACTCCTGTATTTTCATTCTGCTGCTCAATCTTATCCTTAGTAATTCCTTCCATTAATTTTCCTGTGATGCATGTTAAATTTACTGATCATACTTTGTTTTTTCTGTGCCACCATTTTGTTTTTTGTGAGTGCTACCATTTTGAGTTATCTTTTGTTGTTAACAACAATCCCGGTTTCCGCCATGTAACTACCAGAAATCATGGCACATGATGTCATCATCTACATTATAAAAGTCAATTTGGTGAACTTCCAGGTTGTCCGAGATTGTGGACAAATACAAGCCTTTTTATAAGTTTTGCTTTTGATTTTAAGATTCTAGAAATGTCTGTAAAGTGTTTTGACTTTGGCTTTTGGTTCACTAATTAAAGATCTCCAGGGACTGACCTTTTGACAGTTGATGGTTTTGTTTTAATTTCTCTGCCCTTGTGGTCTGGTGTTTCCTCAATTTTGGCAGAAAAGTAATTAATTTAAATTTAGCTTTTGCCTGTTTTTAATGTTAAAATTGAACTAAACTGATACTTGTTGTAATGGACAAATAATTGAATTGAACAGCAAAAGATTCAAGTTGCTTAATGAGAAAAAAATAAAAGGAAAGTAGAAAAAGAGGAGAGGAATCCTGATTTACTTTTAAACCAAAACCCAATTGTAAATCACTATTTAAAGTCAAAACCAATGCAAACATAAACCCTAATAACACTTTGATTAAATTGTTACTCTTTGTGAAGCCTTTGGGACATCTTCTTGAGCACACAAGGACAATGTCACTTGCCGCATAGTGGTCATCCCATTTGATGATCAAGGGGTTTCCTTGCTATTAACAATATGGTGGTTTCCATTAAAAATAATGCAGAATAAAAACAGGTGACCCAATGTCATAATAATAATCAGGAATATTTATAGCTCTTATAACAATATTTCAAAAATATTACCACAAAATGTAATAAGTTCCTTCTAGCTCTAGCATATTATTCATTGTAGCAAAGACTCAATGTCACAGAAATAATCAGAAATATTTATAGCTCTATCAACAATATTTCAAAAAAATGATCACAATATTGAATATGTTCCTTCTAGTATGTTATTCATTTTAACATAACCATTCTTTGTGTTTTTGTAGTTTTGATTTGACATTGTGACCATTCTGTGCATTTGCAATTCATTAGCATTACCAGTTTGTGTGTCTGGTCGCTATGATGCTGTGTGATTGCTAGGCATGTGATGCACACGCTATGTAATCTGGCAGCCATTACAGAGAAGATGGCTACTCACACTGTGCTGCTTCAGAACTTGAAGCAAATAAAGAAGTAACTTTGGAAAAGTCGAGAAAACTAACAATTTAGGGAAAGAATTCTAGACTTGGTGTATTTCTGACTTTGATTCTGTGTATCGACCTTAGCAAATGTCTTTGACAACTCTTTATACAAGTCAATAGGATACACCATACACCATTTTCAAACACGACAGTCACCATCATGTGACTAAATAACAGTAAAAAATAAAAGAACCAAATGTTAACATTAATAACATAATTGTGACTGGAGGCATATTTTGGTCTCATGAAGGCCCCTGACAGACAGACTGCAACTAATGGGTTAATGGGTGAGTAACATAATTTATTCTTCTACTTTTGATAGATGGATGATTAAAATTTTTACTTCTGATATGCCACAACAATGTATAACTTTCGAGTTGACTTCAGCTCATGTTAAACCAGTCAAGTGTAAGATGTATTACTCACTCCATTTTGAGCTCCATTGACTTCAGAAGAAACCTAACAGGCCATGTGGAGAAACACGCTTAAGGATAATGAACGCATTTAATGTGTGAGACGACTCCTACATGAGAAAATGGGCATGTTTTTCTGCAATAGCAAGCATGGCAAAATGTATGATTCAATTAGACATTCTTGTATTCCTAGTGCTTTTTGTAACAGGTTGGCTAAGGGCACTGTGTGGATAGTCAAGAAATGCAAGAGCTCCGGCATTACTAAACTACTGACAGAGGCTGAAGGCCGGCACAGCTCAGTACTCGTCCATGTTTGTTTTTTTGAATGTGTTAGATTGTGGCAGTCTGGCCTTTTTTAGGGCCTTAAATAGACAGTATGATAACAAATTCTTGCTTATTTTGTAATCTATTAAGGAAGAAGATCAAAGCTTGACAAGTGGGTTAGACTCCATTTCCCCAAAGTCATGTTTTGCTTTAAAGCAGGGGTGTCCAACTCCGGTCCTGGTGGGCCGCAGTGGCTGCAGGTTTTCATTCTAACCATCTTCTTAATTAATGAGCCGGTTTTCTGCTGATGAACTTGTTTTGCCTTAGTTTTAATTGACGTGACTCTGACCCCTTAGTTTTTTCTTTTTCCTTAATGAGCGGCCAAACAATAATGAGACACAAAACAAGCCTCCACATGACCAGCTCACCTGAAAATAAAGAAAGGTGAAGGTCTCGGTCATGTTGGTCTGCTCAGGTCAGCAAAACATTTTCACAGTGGTCTTAGAAGAAATATAAAATCAACAGCCTGCTGTGACAGAATGAGAGCAGTCGGGTAGACACACGTTGATCCAACAACAACAAGCCATTGAATTAAATAACGGGCTTAATTAACAGCAAGAATCAGCTTCTCATTAAGAGAGTGTTTGGAGTGAAATTGGTTTGAAATCCCAGTTTAGCTGGTCATCTGTTGGCTAGTTTCACGTCTTAATTTTGTTTGGCTGCCATTTAATGAAGAAACAAATCAATTCAGAGGACTGAATCCTTAAAAACAGGGCTATTAATTTGAAGGGAAAAGGAGTTAATTAGCAGTGAAGTGTTTGTTTTTTTTAGATTTAGCACCTTTTAAAATGCCCTACATTTTAAAAATCTGTAACACAATTGCTGCTATAAAACTTTAAAAAAAAGAGCCCAAGCAAATTGTATAACTGTGTAACTTGCTCAGGTGTATTCAGTCCTGGTGAATTGACCTTATTTTATGTAGCGCCTTTTAATAGTGAACACCATCTCAAGAAGCTTCACATGTAGACCTATTATCTATATATATAATTCACTAAGCCGGCGACAAGTAGCCACCCATGGAAAGCACGCAAGACAGCCACGCCCACCAACTCTAAGACCATTGGATACGACGACAACTCGCAGAGCTACGCCCACCAACTCGGTCGCGACGCCTCGGAAAACACGCTGTCATTTATGTTCGTTTAAACTACAGTCCACATGCACCTCTGAGCCGCATTGACTTTTCGGTTACGACGCACGACCGCGTGCACCATCGCAAACTGTTTTACATGCTGCATACAGCAATTCGCATCCGCGACAAACATGCGTCTTCTTAGATGGTCCTGCAGGAACACGGAAGGCGTTTCCCCGCCCACTCCTTTTTCCCCAGCCCGCGTCCACCCTCCTCTCTAGGCATTCACACTGCCTGCCATGTGCCTGGATGTTACAATTCACCAACCACCCCATAAGTCGCTTTCGTCTGTGCTAGGAGTTCACATGCACCTCTGAGCCACGTTGACTTTTCATTATTCTTTTCGGCTACGACACCCGACCGCGTCCACCATCGAAAACCATGGGAAAGAAACAACGAAGCCCCGCCCAGAAACTCTACCCCTCCTCCCACGTGATAGGGAACGCACCTTAGAGCACTGCCAGCCAACTCGAACAGCTCATCAAACACATACTCACTCGCTTTGGTCTGTGCTGCGGTCCAAATCCAGCTGTGAACCACGTTGACTGTTCATTTGCCTTCCATTGCCACCACTTCAAATGTTTTTCATGGAAACAACACTTCTTTCAATGTTATTCAGATTCCTGCATCAGGTAACTGCACGCGCGCTACACTGAATGGATCAACGTGTGTCTACCCGGCACAGAGAGGCGTGGGTAAGCCGTTGAACCCCATTCGTGCTGGGAACCGGGGCTTGCAATTGTTCCCCACGAAGTAAGTGCGGGTCATACGCTCGCACTGATTACATCCCTGCCCTTTGTACACCCCCCCCCCCACTACTACCATGGTCAGGTGACTTGGTGGATTATATATAGAAAAGCAGCCAGAACCGCAAAGAACAATGAAAAGTCTACGTGGCGCAGAGGTGCATTTGGACTGTACCAGAGACAAAAACGAATGGGGCGCTGCTTGGAAAATGAACAGTCAACGTGACTCACAGGTGCATATAGATTGTGCAAAGACGAAAACGACTCAGGTGACGAGTTGGGGGTGGGCACATGAGCAGCAGGTAGTGCATACTGAACGAGAAATCAGCACACTAGCCTGATGGAGGGGGCGGAATGGGCGTCCTTCCCCTCTCCTCCCGTTCCGCCCTCCGCGCCCGACCTGGAGGAGAAGGCGCAACGGCGGTCCTCCAGTTTTCAGTCACGGACAATATGTTTGTTCGTACCGTGCATTGTTACAATGTTACTTTTCTTGGTGGTTTATTAAATTACGGATTTTTCAAATGTTAATTTTTTCCCTGTGCTTCAAAATCATTAAAAAAGCGGCCTGATTATGCGCCGTATGCTATGCCGCGGGTTGGCTAGTACAACATATTACATTTTTACAGTTACTTACCAGACAGATTGTATGTATGTTGAAAAATGAATATACGTACATTTATAGTACAGTAGCTGTGTAAGCCTGTGCTGTAAAAGCCTGGGCTCCTAGAAACTATTGAAATCATCAGAAAGAAAATTGAAATGCAGAGTCAGTGATTTTGTTTTGTGGATGTGCTCGCCCCCCTTGTCTATCGGTGGCTGAGCGAGTTTCTCTCTTGTTTCTCTTTCCTCAATGGTTTCACTTTAGCAATGGAGTCGCTTTCTTTCAGCTTCATGCTGTAGCCTCGTACTTCTTTCTTCTTCCAACTTGTTAACAAGGGGTCTCCTTGACGGCTCTTTCAGCTTCATGCAGGCCAGACAGACAGACAGACACACTTCCACGCGTATAAGTTCATATATAAGATATAGTGCCTTTCACTAGAGATACTGTAGTGTCACAAGGAGCTCTACATATACAGTGTTATAGTCCAGTTAATTATGTAAATGATTTTAAAGCTGGAGTGAAAGCAGACTATGTAACCCTACATAGGGCTATAGTGAGGATCAGGGCTTTATGTTATATAACATGTTTCAATGGTGGAAACCATATTCAATAGCACTATATACTGTAATAAGAGTCAGGAACAAGCATAAATGTTTGGGGATTTTGTACCCCGTAAACAGACATGGAGTTTGTGATGATGCAGGCCCTGCTCCATGCGCCCTCTTCTCTTCTGGGAGACTCTCTCTCTCTTCATCCAGCTGGCTCGTTCTCTCTCTTCCCCAATGCTGCTCTTGCTCTCTGCTGTTTCTCTCTCTTCTTTCGTGTCTTCTTTTCCGTCTCTTTTCCCACTTTCTGTGCTGGCCCGTACTTATACAGCTCTTTTGGCACAGCATCTCATTCATGCACTGCAGGAAGGCAATGAAGCTATTGAGAAAGATCACACCTTCATGTGCAGGTGCAACTCGCCTCAATTACCTTGTCAACTCCCCTCAGCTGCACGAGCGCACCCACAGAGACTGACATGTAGGGTTGCCACCCGTCCTTTAAAATACGGAATCGTCCCGTATTTGAGAATGAAATTGCGCGTCCCGTTTTGAATCAATACGGGATGGGTTTTGTCCCGTATTTTTTTTATCATTTTTTTTAAAGCAGCGTCTCATGCAAATCATCCCACACGCATTTTATGAAGATGCCTCCTTTCCGACTTTTGATTGGGTAATACGGGATGTGGCCCCCGCTGCAGTATGCGTCCCTTATTTTTTTGTATTAAAAGTGGTAACCGTACTGACATGGCCAATGGATTATTTAAAACCCAGCCATTCTTTTGGAGCCGTAGACCCGCTACACCACAGAGTTCAAAGCAGAACTGATACATGAAAGTAAGATAGCAGATAAATATATACTAGAGACAGGAGGAGGAGGGAGCTTGTGGAGCCGGAACCGGAAGTGATGTCATCAGAAGGAGGGAGCTTAAGTGGTGGAAATGATGTCATTAGGAGGAGGGTTCTGTTGAGGGTCTGCAGAAGGAAAAAGAGGAGAGAGTATTACTGAACAGCGCCACCCTTTGACTCGACTGAGAAACATTATTTTCAAGCCTGTAAACTGTCTTCTAAGTGCACGTGTGTCAATTCATAGCAATAGCCCAGTTATTTCTCATATATTTGGAGTCTAGGGAAGTTAGCAGTGAGAATCAAATCTGTGACCTTATATAGTGCCTTTCAGTAGTTTGGAGTTTCTCCTTGGGAATCAATTAAGTATATCTAATTCAATTTAATCTGATTTAATCTAGTTAACACCATATTAAGAAGACCTACATGTAGTGCAGTTATTCACATACATGTTTTAAAGATGAAGCACACAAGTATTATGTGACCTCCCTTGTTTTATATAGTTCCTTTCAATCTCATCTCAAAGAGTCCTAGATGCACAGAGATATAGTTTATGCAGGTTTTGTGGCTTTCTCAGTTTGTCAGTGTTGAGCACTAATTTTTTAATTAAGAGCCTTCCTTTCAATAGTGAACAGTATAATTGTTTCATTCATTTAATGAAGTCTGAGCAGGTGAAGTGACTTGATCAGTGTTGCACAATGAGTCAGAGGCGGTGGATTGAACAGGCATCCTTGAGACATAATTTTCACACCCTTAGCTACTAAAGAAAATTGAAAAATAAGAAATTGTTTTACTCCAATTAATAGCTTTGGAAGAGAACGGGATGTGCAACTGTTCACAGCCAAATGGCAAAGGATAAAGTGGGAGGCCGATGCTCTTCAGAGGGGTATAAATAGAAGCCTGCAGAGTGCCAGGATGGGCGAGAAGAAAGCTGGAGGTCCTTATAGAGTCGCACTGTGAACAGGTGTGGGAGCTTGGAGCGCCTGGGTACCATTCTTTCTAAAGGGCATCGACGAAAGCAACAGCACTGCCGTCCCATCAAAAGCAGCGTGAGCGTCATTAACTGTACAAAAGAAGTGCACATCAAAGGCCCCTCTTTAAAAGATTTATCCCACTGCCACAAGACTTTGGGAATTGTCTTATTGTTCCATTGTTCTCTGTCTTTGCATTTTTACAGGAATCCTGCTCTCTGGCTTTGATGTGTCTAACCAGTTTTGGTCTCAGCAGTGAGTGTCTGTTCAACATTGTTGAAGAAGTGAGAAATGCTTCATCTCGTAGACAATGACAGGAGAGGCTGAGTGGTGAAATCTCTCATACAGCTGGGATGTGCACAGTTATGGCTGAAGAATTAGACTTGAGGACACAAGGGTGCTGATTCATCTTGCTGTGTTCCTTCACCTGCCTTTGCTTCAAATGCTAAAAAAAATGTGGAGCTATACAATATATTTGTATCTGAACATGCCTTATGTTTGAGATACGCATCTATAGAAAGAGATTATAAACAGTATGTATACACTCACTGAACACATTATTATGAACAACTGTACACCTGCTTATCCATGTAATTATCTAACCAGCAATTATGTGGGAGCACTGCAATGCATACAGTCATGCAGGTACAGGTCAGGAGCTTCAGTTTAAGTTCACATCAAAAACCAGAATATGGAAAAATTGTGATCTCGATAATTTGCCTATGGCATGATTGCCGGTGCCAGACGGGCTCCTTTGAGTTTTTCTGTAACCGCTAATCTCCTGCTCTTTTCATATATAGCAGTCTCTAGAATTAACTGAGAATGGTGCATAAAACAAAAAAAAACATTCAGTGAGAGAGAGTCCTGTAGATGGAAACGCCTTTTTGATGAGAAAGGTCAGAGGAGAATGGCCAGATTAGTTTGAGTTGACAGTGTCACACATGTGCGATTGGGAGGCAGCTAAAGGGCCTGAATAATAGTAGTACCATGCCAGATCAGGGGGTGGCGAGCTGCACTGCACTTCTCTCTCAATCCTCTACAGACCATTCTTGGGAAATCCCGCTCTGTCCCGGTGCCATTGATGATGTCACTTCTGGTCCTGAAGACATCACTCCCGGGTCAGGCACTAATGATGATGGCACTTCCGGTCCTGACAACATCACTTCCGGTCCCAGTCCAGATAACGTCACTTCCTTAAAGCTGCCATATTCTCACACTCAAATCGGTTCTGTTTTGGACCTGTCAACATCTCAACAAAATTACCCATTTGCAGTTAGGGCACAATATAAGGGTGGCTGCCCATAAACCTTTTTCAATGTCTTTGGGATGTTATTGTGACAGCAGAAGGCTCCAGTAACTCGGGCAGCCACTCTGTACAACTGTGGTGAGCAGAAAAGCATCTCAGAATGCACAACACATCGAACCTTGAGGTGGAGTTGCTTAAACAGCAGAAGACCATGTTGGGTTCCACTCCAGTCAACTGAGGGTGCAGTGGACAGGGCCTCACCAAAACTGGACAGCTGAAAAGTCAAAGTACATAGCCTGGTCTGATGAATCTTATTTTCTGTGGAGGCGCACAGGTGATAGAGACAGAATTTGGTGTCAACAATATGAATCCATGCACCTGACCTGCCTCATGTTGACAGTCCGGGAGACTGGTGGTAATGTAATGGATGGGAAATGTTTTCTTGGCACGCTTTGAGCTTGTTAGTACCAATCAATCACAGGACATTTTAACAAGCCGGCCACAGCCAGTCAGGATGGGCCTTCACTGCTCCCCCACTCTGTCACTCAGCACAGGAGCACCACAAGGCTGTGTGCCGAGCCCTTTCCTTTACTCTCTGTATACATACGCCTGCATACCAGACCACAACACCAATGGCATTACTGCATTTACAGACAATACGACAATAGTGGGGCTGATCACTGATGAAGACAAGTCTGCCTACAGGGAGGAAGTACGTAGACTGACAGACTGGTGCTTAGAGAACAACGTGATACTTAACACCAACTAAAGAACTGATCATTGATCTCAGGGAGAAGCAGGATGGCCACTGACCATGTATATAAACATTGACTGAGGGGACAGAGTCTCTAGTTTTAGGTTCTTGGGTACCCAAAAATCAGAAGATCTCACATGGACAACAAACACGAAGTTACTGGGTTAAAATGCACAACAGCGACTTTACTTCCTGAGAAATCTTACAAAGGTTGATTTGTCACAAAAGCTTCTGGTGTCATTCTGTCTTTGTTCCATTGAGAGTGTCCTGGCTCATGGGACACTCGTGTGGTACGCACCAGCTTAGCAGATGACAAAAAGGCTCAGTAGAGAATCATAAAAACAGCAGAGAAAATTACTAACACACCTTTGACTATTTTGGAAGACATCTACACCTCTTGATATCTGCAGAAAACATCCAGCATCATAAAGGACTTGAATCACTGAGCACATGAACTGTTTGAGTGTCCACCTCAGGGAAGAGATACAGGGCAATTACAGCGGGGACCGCAAGAACTATCTATCTATCTATCTATCTATCTATCTATCTATCTATCTATCTATCTATCTATCTATCTATCTATCTATCTATCTATCTATCTATCTATCTATCTATCTATCTATCTGTCTATCTATCTATCTATCTATCTATCTATCTATCTATCTATCTATCTACTTCATCACCATAAGACAAGTAAAGAAGACACTTCTTGCATCTTTCTGATGTGCTGTGGGTTGTCACTAGCAGTGGGAGAAGTTTTAATGCTGAAATTTTCTGAAAACCAGAAACTAAATTTTAGACGCCAATTGAGTTCCTAATCCCAAGCAGGCACTATATCAGATTACACAATATAAGATTCAGTCTCTGCTCCTGAGAGTAGTATGGTGGGGCAGTGGTAAGTGCTACCACCTCAGAGACCTAGCATTGTGTGTATGAATGCCACATGTAGTCATTGTCTGTGTACAGTTTGCATATTCTCACCATGTCTGTGATAGATTTTCTCTTGGTTCTCTAGTTTTCTTCTGACATCTTCAAAAATGAGCAGGTTGTGTTAACTGATGAGTCTCAATTGTCTCTATGTGTAAATGCAGGGTTGATTCTTGCCTTGATCCCAGTGCTACCAGGATAGGTATCAGCACACTGAAACTCTGAATTGGATTGGGCAGATGTGAAAATGTCATGGTCGCTGCCTCTGAGCCATGGTTTGACTTCCACTAGTCACTTAAGGTGCAAGAGCACAGGATTTAGTGATGAGGCTTGAATATATGACTTGTACAGTTTCTGAAACTCTTCATCTATGAATGTTTTATATCTGCTATAGGGTGGAGTGGTGGCTCCTAGGGTTCGGATCCACGCTGCTAGCTTGAAGGTTGCCAATTCAAATCCCATTACTGCCAGAAGGGATCCTACTCTGTTAGGCCCTTGAACAAGGTCCTTAACCTGAAAATTGTTCCAGGGGCGCTGTATGATGACTGACCCTGCACTCTGACCTCCAAAGGTCATGCAAAAAAAAAATTTCCCTCAGGGATTAATAGAGTAGATTAAATAAAACAGTAAAAAATAACTTCATAACTATTTATTTCTACATTTGCACTAGAAGACGGTGTTGGGACCTTTTGCTTTGCTTTTTGACTTAGTTTTTTGGGTGTTTTGGATTTTGTTAATTGTTTTCCTCTCTTCCCATATTTCTGAATACAGCTTTGCTTTGTCCTGCCTTTGGCAATCTAGCTGGCATAGAGTAAACTGAAAGGCACTTCCAAAAAGGCTACAGAGTTGCAATCACCTTGGCAGGTTCTTTTGTTTGCACATTTGCTTCGGGTCTTAGTTTTGCTTGCTGGTCTGCTTGATAGCTTTTTGACTTTTGGGCAATTTGGTATCCTTGTGTATCATCATATTTAATTTTTTTGTGGCAAAACAATGCTGTGCCTTTGGATTGTGAATGATTGTAGGGTTAGGGCAATAGAGAACACTTAATAATAATCCATACAAGCAGACTTACAAGCTGAGGTCAGTTCAGTGTCACCATTCTGTTCTTCATTCTACTCATTCTTTTACAGGATGATTGCACTTGCTTGCATTTCTTCTCTTTCCCATAAACACATGATCTGTATGTAACAATTTCTCCTACAGGAAGGGGTATCTCCCCATACTTTTGCTTGTTTGTGATATTCGGTTTTAAATCACACAGGTGTCATGATGTATGATTTGGACTCTTTGGAAATCATGATGTTCAATTTGTGTATTCATTTAACTAATTTGTCTTCTTAGTGTGTATATGCATTTATGGTGACATCATCACTGTGCCTTTGTAGAATAGATTTGGATCACAGGAACCACCTTTCTACTCATGTTTTTCATGGCTGTAGACATGTCGATTGTTACAGTAGTACTCACTGCTGGTCACAAGGTTGGCAAAATAAGTGTTGTGCAATAGCACAATGTCAAGGAAGAGTGAACAGGCCCCACAATAACCCAAAAACCCTAATCAGGACTTCACCAGTCTACCCAGAAGCAGGCCTCACCTCAGGCCGCCTGGCGACAAACTCAAAAGTCAGGCTGTGTAGGCTTAAAATTGTGAGTCAAAAAAATTTAAACACTCAAAATGCACTATACTGCCCACCTGACTTAGAGATTAATGCAAAATAACATTTTAAAAATTTTAAGTATATATTAAACAAAAGAAGAACATAATGGCAAAATACAGCATTAAGGGTTTGCCTGAAAAGGCAACCCAAGGTTATCACTAGTCTAATCTGTGATCCAGAAAATTAGAAACTGAACACAAAGCACAAAATCCACCCTAAACCAGATAAATAAAGAGGAGTACTTACATAATAATCTTCAGTACTTAAAACTAAGTGCCGCTGTGAAGGACCATCTCCTCATCCTGAATATAAAGGCTGACGGAGGTCCTTAAAGCAGTGACTTTATGGTGGCCACACCCATTGGTTTTCCACCCACTAAACACAAAGAATTCAGTTAAGAGGCACAAAACATAGCTACAAAACAATATTTAAATAAAACTATAACATGTGAATAAAATTACAGAATAACAATAGGCGGAGTGGTGGCTCTGTCGCTAAGGATCTGCACTGCTATTTGGAAGGTTGCCAGTTCGAATGCCCTGAATGCCAGAAGGGATCCTACTCCATTGGGCCCTTGAGTAAAGCCCTAAACCTTAAAATTGCTCCAGGGGCTGATCCTGTGCTCTGACCCCCAAGGGTCACACGAAAAGACAACTTACCCAAAGTATATCCATCCATCCATTTTCCAACCCGCTGAATCTGAATACAGGGTTACGGGGGTCTGCTGGAGCCAATCCCAGCAAACACAAGAACCAATCCCAGGCAGGGTAACCAACCCACCGCAGGACACACACAAACACACCCACACACCAAACACACACTAGGGCCAATTTAGAATCACCAATGCACCTAACCTGCATGTCTTTGGACTGTGGGAGGAAATCGGAGTGCTCGGAGGAAACCCACGCAGACATGGGGAGAACATGCAAACTCCACGCAGGCAGGACCTGGGAAATGAACCTGGGTCTCCTAACTGCGAGGCAGCAGCGCTACCACTGCGCCACCCCAAAGTATATCAAAAAAATAAAAATCAAATGAAAAAGTATAACACAAAATCAAAAGAAATGAGAATAAATGGGACAACTTAAGCCTGACTAAAACATAAAAGCAATTGCTATGTAAGATGGTGCCAAGCTACAACTAGGCTTTCGGTAGGTCTAAAGTCTCTTGCTTGAACAATTAGCATTTGGACTAAGACTTTTAAGATTTGGTAGGAACCTTTCACAACATTGTTCTTGAGTTTTTAGTTTTGATGACTGTTTATTATTTTCAGTTCTCAATCTGTCCACATTTTCAAATCATATTTTTCATCTCCTATTCTAATAAATAAATTTTCTTCTTTGGACACCTTGAACTTTTTAAAGGTGTTTCACAATAACACAGTATCCTAACCCCATGGAAAAATGTGTTTTAGAAGGCTGTTGGAGATTTTTCCGGAAGGATTACCATCACGGCAGGTAAAGAGACCCTCTTGGTCTGAATGCAGTGTGTCAGCTGGCCACTGCTATATTGATGATAAAATCGTCTGCAAATTCTTACAGTTAAAGTACAAAATAAAAAGCCGGTGGAGAGGTTTTAATCCAGAAACTCAGACTTTTACATTGTGATTTTTTAAATATGAAGATCCACAAGCTCATTGTTCTTATGTTGTAAAATTAAAGCAGCACAAACTTTAAAAGGGGGTTTCACTTTGGATTTGTCCCTTTAATGTTGTTTGGAAGATGATATTAAAATTTGGGAATACTTCATACTTTGGCTATACCAGCAGACCTCCTTCACTTGTTGGTCTCAATTCTCTTAGGAAATCTTTGGGGCAGAACACCCTGGAGAATAGAAAGGGTGGGTAGGAGGTGGACCCACAGGGATTTCAAATTATAGAAGAAGAGACTAGATGATGTGTCTGTAGTATTACCTTAATGTGCAACACCAATGTAGTGTCAAGGCTGTTGACATTTGCTTGCATGAAGCCATCTATATTAGATGTTTTTCCACATTTGGAACATTTGCAAGTTAAGTGGCAGGTGCGTTGCCGTGGTGATTAGTGACACAGATTAAATTTGGATTATTTTAGATTTACTCACTTACCAGATGCATTTATCCAAAGTGACTTACAGAAGAGGTCAACACAGTAAACATCAGTCTGGGGAACTATTTAGGAAGGAGTACTACAGGACAAGGATACAAAAAATACAAAAACCATCACAAGTGAAGAGTTAAACATCAAACAGAACAACACAAGGCTAGTTACTCTTATCTTAGCTACTGAGAACCTCGCATCAAAAGCATTACCAGTGTGGTTGTTCGAGTGAGAGAAGGTCATGAGAAGTGGAGAATTTCTGGGGTGCCAACACGGCCTTCCCCATTTACTTGCAGTCAATAAACCAAAAACAATACCTGATGCTGTAAACAAATCAACAAAAGAAATTGCCATGCAACTGGGTAGCTGCTTATTAAATCGGCTTGCCATTGGGTCGTCAGATTGCAGTTCCTTCTTTCAGGTTGTCTCCCTGATAAGTGACGCCTTTTTCTGGGCAGTCGTCCTTTTGAAGTCCTGGAACCAGAAGGGGTGGAATCAGCTGCCCTCACTGGGTGGTTTGTTGGCACTGTGGAGGAAGAAAATGACATGATAGTTTATGACAATGCCCCCTCTCAGCCCAGGATGGTATGGGAAGACCTTCTCAGGTGCGCATGTGTGACACCAACTAGAAAAAGTGATCAAGTGTGTCTTCAAACACTTCTAATTAACGCATCTTGATTCTTATTTTACATAGTGATTCCACTAATCTCCTTAAACTCCATAAAAAGCATTTTTCCTCAGTTTCCTGCATCCAGGTAAACAGAAAAACACCTGTGATACATCATAAGGCCTAACAAGTGACAAAGAATTGGATGACGGGTTGGATTGTGACAAGCTTGACTGCAGTAGAGAAACGCTGTCAGGCTCGATGTCTGTGTGATTCAATGTGCGCACTTGGCTGCTTATTTGTCCCGATTACCCACAGCTAATTGGCCACAATAAATGCACAAGGAGCAGCAGTGACCCCCACATAAACGCTAACATGCCGCTAATTAGTGAGTTGATGTGACATCGATGGTCGTTCACAAGACGCTGCACGCTTACTCATACTTTGCTGTGATTCATCGTGAGCCCACATCCTTCCTTCTGGTTCATTAGACGAGTCAAATGTAAGAGACGAGGATCATTAACTTCAGTTTGACGTCCAAGTTGTTCTTTTACTTTCCACAGAGGATTTCAAAGTGAAGTTTCCACAATGCAGTTCAGAGCCTTGGTCAGCTCGAGCTGCTCCCTTTACAAAAATATACTTAGTGTTTTATCTAAAGCATATAAGATGGGAAAAGAGACTGTACAACAGAAAATTTACCTAAATAAAGTAAGGCTGATTGTTTACTTTCAATACACTTCTATTCTTTTGATCTATTGAAAACTTCACAGGACATGAACATTTAGAGTTTCACAGACTTCCAAATTCAAAATAATTATCAATAATAATATCTGGCCCAGCTTACTAGATAGAATAGGCTGTTCACTTGATCACTTTAACACCCTTCTTCTTTTTCTTTCGGCTGCTCCCGTTAGGGGTTGCCACAGCGGATCATCTTCTTCCATATATTTCTGTCCTCTGTATCTTCTTCTGTTACACCCATCACCTGCATGTCCTCTCTCACCACATCCATAAACCTTCTCTTAGGCCTTCCTCTTTTTCTTTTGCCTGGCAGCTCTATTCTTAGCATCCTTCTCCCAATATACCCAGCATCTCTCCTCTGCACATGTCCAAACCAATGCAATCTCGCCTCTCTGACTTTGTCTCCCAACTGTCCAACTTGAGCTGACCCACTAATGTCCTCATTTCTAATCCTATCCATCCTTGTCTTACCCAATGCAAATTTTAGCATCTTTAACACTGCTACCTCCAGCTCTGTCTCCTGCTTTCTGGTCAGTGCCACCGTCTCCAACCCATATAACATAGCTGGTCTCACTACTGTCCTGTAGACCTTCCCTTTCACTGTTGCTGATATCCGTCTGTCACAAATCACTCCTGACACTCTTCTCCACCCATTCCACCTTGCCTCCACTCTCTTTTTCAACTCTCGTCCACAATTCCCATTACACTGTACTGTTGATCCCAAGTATTTAAACTCATTCACCTTCGCCAACTCCTTGAATACTCACCATTCCACTGATCTCCCTCTCATTTACACACATGTATTCTGTCTTGTTCTTACTGACCTTCATTCCTCTCCTCTCTAGAGCATATCTCCACCTCTCCAGGGTCTACTCAACCTGTTCCCTACTATCACTACAGATCACAATATCAACAGCAAACACTGTAGTCCATGGGGACTCCTGTCTAATCTCGTCAGTCAACCTGTCCATCACCATTGCAAATAAGAAAGGGCTCACAGCTGATCCCTGATGTAATCCCACCTCCACCTTGAATGCATCCGTCACTCCTACCGCAGACCTCACCACGGTCACACCTCCCTCGTACATATCCTTTACAACTCTTACATACTTCTCTGCCACTCCTGACTTCCTCATACAATACCACAGCTCCTCTTGAGGCACCCTGTCATATGCTTTCTACAGATCCACAAAGGCGCAATGCAACTCCTTCTGGCTTTCTCTATACTTCTCCATCAACACCCTCAGACCAAACATTGCATCTTTCTTGGCATGAAACCATACTGCTGCTCACTAATCATCACCTCACTTCTTAACCTAGCTTCCACTACTCTTTCTCTTAACATCATGCTATGGCTCATCAATTTTATCCCTCTGTAGTCCTGCACATCCCCCTTATTCTTAAATATCGGCACCAGAACACTTCTTCTCCACTCCTCAGGCATCCTCTCACTTTCCAAGATTCCATTAAACAATCTGGTTAAAAACACCACTGCCATCTCTCCTAAACACCTGCATGCATCCATAGGTATGTCATCTGGACCAATGGCCTTTCCATTTTTCATCCTCTTCATAGCTGTCCTTACTTCCTCCTTGCTAATCCATTGCACTTTCTGATTCAATATCTCCACATCATCCATCCTCTTCTCTTTCTCGTTCTCTTCATTCATCAGCCTCTCAAAGTACTCTTTCCATCTGCTCAACACACTCTCCTCGCTTGTGAGTTCGTTTCCATCTTTATCCTTTATCACCCTAACCTGCTGCACATCTTTCCCAGCTTGGTCCCTCTGTCTAGCCAAACGGTACAGGTCCTTTTCTCCCTCCTTAGTGTCCAACCTCTCATACAACTCATCATACGCCTTTTCTTTAGCCTTCGCCACCTCTCTCTTCACCTTGTGCCTTATCTCCTTGTATTCTTGTCTACTTTCTGTATCTCTCTGACTATCCCACTTCTTCTTTGCCTTCCTCTTCCTCTGTATACTCTCCTGTACCTCCCCATTCCACCACCCGGTTTCCTTTTCTTGCTGTCACCCTTACTACATCTGCTGTAGTTTCCCAACTGTCTGGTAATTCTTCACTGCCACCCAGAGCCTGTCTCACCTTCTCCCTAAAGTCAACCTTGCAGTCTTCCTTTTTCAACTTCCACCATTTGATCCTTGGCTCTGCCCTCACTCTCTTCCTCTTCTTGATCTCCAATGTCATCCTACAGACCACCATCCTATGCTGCTTAACTACACTTTCCCCTGCCACCACTTTGCAGTCTTCAGTCTCCTTTAAATCGACTCTTCTGCACAGGATGTAATCTACCTGTGTGCATCTTCCTCCACTCTTGTACATAACCCTATGTTCCTCCCTCTTCTTAAAATACATATTCACCACAGCCATATCCATCCTTTTGGCAAAATCCACTATCCTCTGACCTTCTTCATTCCTCTCCTTGACACCATGCCTACCCATCACCTCATCAACTGAACACCAGCAAAACCAAGGAGCTGGTGGTGGATTTTAGGAGGCCCAGACCCCTCATAGCCCCCGTGATCATCAAAGGTGACTGTGTGCAGATGGTTCAGACCTATAAATATCTGGGAGTGCAGCTGGATGATAAATTAGACTGGACTGCCAATACTGATGCGCTGTGCAAGAAAGGACAGAGCCGACTATACTTCCTTAGAAGGCTGGCGTCCTTCAACATCTGCAATAAGATGCTGCAGATGTTCTATCAGACAGTTGTGGCGAGCGCCCTCTTCTACGCGGTGGTGTACTGGGGAGGCAGCATTAAGAGGAAAGACACCTCATGCCTGGACAAACTGGTGAGGAAGGCAGGCTCTATTGTTGGCATGGAGCTGGACAGTTTAACATCTATGGCAGAGCGAAGGGCGCTCAGCAGGCTCCTATCAATTATGGAGAATCCACTGCATCCACTAAACAGTGTCATCTCCAGACAGAAGTGCAGCTTCAGTGACAGACTGCTGTCACTGTCCTGCTCCACTGACAGATTGAGGAGATCGTTCCTCCCCCAAACTATGCGACTCTTCAATTCCACCCGGGGGGGTAAACGTTAACATTTAACATTATACAAAGTTATTGTCTGTTTTTCACCTGCATTATTATCTTTCTTTAATTTAATATTATTTATTGTATCAGTATGCTGCTGCTGCCTGAGAATGTGAATTTCCCATTGGGATTAATAAAGTATCTATCTATCTATCTATCTATCTATCTATCTATCTATCTATCTATCTATCTATCTATCTATCTATCTATCTATCTATCTATCTATCTATCTATCTATCTATCTATCTATCTATCTATCTATCTATCTGTCTCCTCTGTTCCCTTTCTGTCCCTTGGGTACACTGTTCCTCACTTCATCCAACTCACTCCAAAAATCTTCCTTCTCATCCATTGCACACCCAACTTATGGGGCTTATGCACTAACAACATTCATTATCACACCTCATACCTCTGTCTGACACTCACCTCCAAAATACTCTTGACATACTGTTCCTTCAGAATAACTCCTACTCCATTTCTCCTCCTATCTACACCATGATAGAACAATTTGAATCCACCTCCAATCCACCTGGCCTTACTCCCCTTACATTTAGTCTCTTGCACGCATAATATATCAACCTTCCTTCTCTCCATCATATCTGCTAACTCTCTCCCCTTACCAGTCATACTGCCAACATTCAAAGTTCCTACCCGCAGTTCCACTCTCTTTACCTTCTTCCTCTCATTCTGCCTCTGGACACGTCTTCCCCGTCTTCTTCTCCTTCTTCTTCTACTTCAGCCAACAGTAGCCCAATTTCCACCACTACAACATCCTTGTGATGTTTTAACTGTTATTGAAAGGACATTCACCTAAATTCTCCTTCAGACTCGAACCCACTAAATTCTGAAGGCCATCTGTCCCCCAATATCTAGATAACTTCTAGGACTTAAGTGGAGTAACATCTAGAATCAGAGGTGTCTGAACAGAGTTCCTGGGTCCCTCAATGGCCACTGCTTACATTTCACCCTTGAGTCTTAGTCTTCATCTCCATGTTTAGGAACTTAGAATCACAGGGTGGAGATTCCCAAGGCTTCCATCTTGGGACTCATTGGTGCTGTCTGAGAGTTTGAATAGCACTCTAAGATGGATAAAGGTGTAGTGAAGTCCAGCTTTTGGGGGGTGATGAAGTCTCAAACAGATTTGTATAGTGATTGTGCTCCACATGTTTTAAAAATGAGGGAGGGGTGCAATTAGGCCAACACCTAAACACACCACCCAATATTAAACAAACATACCAAGAAATATATAAATAATCTATATATATAATTCACTAAGCCAGAAGACAAGTAGCCGACCATGGAAAGCACGCCGGAAGGGGCGTGGATTCACTAAGCCGCCAACAAGTAAGACACCCATGGCGCACGCAGGAAGGAGCCACGCCCACCAACTCTAAGACCATTGGATGCGATGACAACTCGCAGAGCCACGCCCACCAACTCAGATGCGACGACACAGAAAAAATGGCGTCATTTATATTCGTCTGTCGTAGAGGCCACATGTACCTCCAAGCCACGTTGACTGTTCATAGAGGCATGTTTCTCGCGGAGGTGAATTGCCATATGCAGCGTGAAAAACGGTTTGCGAGGGGTATCCCATGGGATCCTTAAAACAATCCTTTACAACTGAGGTTAAAACACAATGAAGTAAGCTATCTTGGTTGGCTTTTACATAAAGTTCAGATTTGTTCAAATGTTCCTTTTTTTCCCCCTGTGCTTAAAACTCATTAAAAAAAAAGTGTTTATACAACTGCTGCAATGTTAGAGAGAGAGGGCTCGCCTGCTTCTGAGAGATGGAGGGGGAGGGGGCTCCCGTGCTGCTGAGAGAGAGAGAGGTGGGGGGGGGGGGGGGGTCTGGGGAGGCTCACGTGCTGCTGAGAGAGAGAGAGAGAGAGAGAGAGAGAGAGAGAGAGCCTGCTCATGCAGGGAGCCTGGGTTTTTTCCCCCTGTGCTTAAAACTCATTTTGAAAAAAAGTGTTTATACAACTGCTGCAATGTTAGAGAGGGGGAGGGAGCTCGCATGCTGCTGAGAGAGAGCCTGTGCGTGCATCTGAGCAAAGACAATTTCCTGTTAGATTTGCCTTTGCAATGACAATTAATAAGGCACAGGGCCAAACTTTCAAAAAGATGTGAATGTATCTGCCAAAACCAGTTTTCAGTCACGGACAGTTGTATGTTGCTCTCTCCAGAGTTCCATCTTTTCATTCACTTACTGGTTTGCCTGGAGGAACACGTGCAGCGAGCGAGAGAGAGCGAGCGACACACACACGCATACAGGTGCGCGAGAGGGAGAGCGCTGGACGCATAATAATAATAATACTTCATTACATTGATATACCGGTGTTTTCAGTATTCAAAGCGCTATCCACACAGGGAGAAACCGGGAAGCGAACCCAAAATCTTCCACAGTCTCCTTACTGCAAAACAGCAGCACCACCATTGCGCTACAAGGCAGTTAAAGAATCGATTTTGTTTTCACTTCTGTTTACAGCGATCGGATCGTAGCGTGCATTGTTGCAATGTTACTTTTCTTGGTGGCTTATTACATTACGGATGTTTCACATGTTAATTTTTTTCCCTGTGCTTAAAAGACATTAAAAAAGTGTTTCTCAACTGTGACTCCGGAACAACTCAGTACGCAAGCTATATTAAGTGTCAAACAACGAAGACTCGCTACACCTTAATGAACAAGTGCTGAAACTTATCCCTACCGACGAAGTAACTTTCACCAGTGTGGCCTCCATCGTCACAGACGATCCCGCTTTCAGTCACGGACAATTGTATGTTGCTCTCTCCAGAGGTCCATCTTTTCATTCACTTACAGCGGTATCCACAAACCCACCCCATTTGGACAACTGTGTCGTTCAGCAAGTGTTCACCCATCAATACAGTTACGCCGCGGGTTGGCTAGTTGGAATATATTACACACCACAAATATATACCACTATATACAGACACAACAAAAAAATAAGGCTAAACATATAAAATGTATACTTCCGTTTTACTCCCCCAGACAGTCTGAAATGTCTTCACTGAAAGGCACTCTGTTATGAAGGAGTTCAAATTATTTGTAGGTTTCTTAGCATCTTTCTATGACTTCTTACACTCATTGTGGTGGAGTCTGATTGTGTATGTAATGTTATTTTTTTGGTCAGAAGTCTTCTCTTGCTTTTGTTAATTTATGTATTTTATCCATTCTGGCATTTTGGCTTCTTGTCACTAGGACAGCATCCCACGTTGTTAGGGGAGTGTCCTCAGAGGTTATGACCTTTGGTTAATGACACGACATGTTTAAAAGGTCATGGAAATGAACAAGTTAGTGACTACAAAAACCACTTTGTCAAACATCCATATACTTTTCATATCTCTTTTTTGAAAGTTTTTTTAGTTTGGATTTGTGTGTGTGTTTTTGTCTCTCGTTTTGGCTTCAGTGATAGTTCGGTAGGATCTCTGGCCTCAACTCTCTATTTAGCTTTTTCACTGTGACATTCCTCCAAGTTACTTTCAAAATATTTTTTCTACTCTCTTGCCCATAACACCAAAAGTGCAATGAACAGTTGATCTGGTTTAAAAAAAATGTGATGAATGGTCTATCGTTAAAAACACAACCCTATCACCAGTATCCAGAAGTTTTTTACAGTCTTCTGAAGCCCACCTCTTTCTTGAAGTGCATTGAAGACAGGTATGGTGAAAATACTCAAAGCTGTCCCTGTTCCTGATCTCAGGGAAAATTCTATTTGACTGTATTATGCAGTTTTAAAAATTTTCCTGTTGCTGCTGAAGATGGTTAAGTGAATAGAAAAGTCAAACGTCCTGCCAGATCCTCCTCTTGGGTTTCTTATATTTACAGTGCATTAAAAGAAGCACAAACTACGATTCTCACAAGCCCCTCTACATCTGTGCAAACCCAATTTAAATGCTGTGTCCCATTTACCTTGGATGTCGGAGCTGGGAATGACGTCACACTAAAAGAGATCGTGTTCTGGTAAAACATTCAGAAAATCAATATGAATGAATGCAGGAAAAACTTTATTGTTCTTGCTCTATTGGAATAAATAGCAGTTGATAACAACACAATATACAGACTAGGCTGATTCCAGGGCTACAGGGGACGAATTTTGAAGAAAGATTTAAAACAGCTGAGCCGTTTCAGTTTAATCAAAAGAAGATTAAGAGGAGAACTGATTGGACTCCATATTACAAAAAGACTGCAGTGCTTTAAAGAATACAGAGAAGAGCAACAAGGTGCCTTCCAGACCTGAGATGTCTGAGCTATGAGGAAATTGACAGATTTGAGTCTTTGCAATTTAAAAAACACATGACATGATTGAAGTGTTTAAAATGAATAATGCAAGTAGCACTGTTGATCCCGACAGGTACCTTCATGATGTGCTGTTTTTCATCTCTTGGCAGAATATGTGGAAGGCAGTAATCTTACGTAGGCCCCTCAGGTAACTGCAGCACTTAGGTCCGCAGCTCCTGAGAGTCCTATTTGAGGATAAAGCCTTGCTCCTCCTAATTTATAACACAACAGAGAGTAAGAAATAAAGAAAAGTTAAAAATAACCCCACAAAATTAAATGTGATAATTCACTATTTTAACACTTTTGGGAAGTTTTGATGTTTCTGGGGACTTTTCTCACATTGTTTATTTTTTTTATCATTCATCCCCCCCAACACCATGTTGGGTGTATAAATGTAGTAGCTTCAGCATTGTTTCTTTTGTGGTTCTTGTTGTTTCTGGATTAAAAGGTTAACCCTCCCCTCATCTTAAGGTACTGTTATTGGATTCTCCTTGGACTCATTTGCTTAAGGTTTTTGCATTTTAGGAAAATTTGCTTGTTGATCAAATCCATTAATAAATTGTTAAACATTCAAGGAGAGTAATTTTGTTTTAGTGTACCTTTATGGATTGTCCATCTCTCTTTTTGTTAGAACTTGAAAAGCTTTAGCCTTCATTTTTGAGTCTGGGCAGTCATGAAGCCTGCCTGTTGAGTTTGGTGGCCAGGCACCCTATGGTGAAGCTTAGCCTAGTGAAATCATGTGGGTAATGGACACTTCTTAGCGTGAATTGGCTGACTAGTCAGGGATCTCACAGTCATGAAGCCCGCCTGATGACTTTGGTGGCCAGGCACTCTATGGTGAGGTTTAGTCTAGTGTGGACACTAGATGCCACTGTTGCCCCTTAAACCCAACAGACACACAGGACACAGGGTTAAAGCACCAAGAAGTATTTTTATTTTCTTCCCTTCTTGTACAGTGTCCTCCAAACACACCAGCCATGGATAAACAGACACAAAACACGAATCTTCTCACTCATTCTCTCTCTCTCTCTCTCTCAATTTCCTCCTCCACACCTCCCAGCCATTGTTGTTCACCTCCACCCAACACTGGCTTATCTGCTGGGCCTTCAGCAGTCCTTTATATAGTTCTTGACCCAGAAGTATTTCTGTTCTTCCTCCCACGTGACTTGTCAGCACTCTGGGTCAGATGATGAATTCAAGTTTCTGATTAGTGCAGAAGTACTTCGGGGTTTCCATCCTTGTGATCCACTAGTACTTCCGGGCTAGGTGAGGACTTCATCTCCCACCATCTTCCCACAACATCCCCTGGCAGCACCCATGGTATCCAGCAGGGCTGTGTTGCCGAACTACATGTCCCATAGTGCCTTGCCGGAATCCAGGGCACCAATGTAGTCCTTGGAAGCTGCCATCTAGCGTCTTGGGGGAGGCAGTGCCCTGGAAAAGCTGCCTTCCCCAATCCTTCCATTTCAGGGGCATCCCATCCAGGTTGAGTTGCCGGCCGTTTCTTACACTAGTAAAATCATGTGGGTGATGGACACTTCTCAGTGTGAACTGGCTGACTGGTAAGGGATCTCGCAGTCATTCTTGAACCATGTAAGACCATCACGGGATAAGATACATAAAATGCTACCCAGAAACATCTAAAATCTTTACAGTCAGGGTAAGCAAGCCAAGATTATAAGGCAATATGCAGTGTTGTATACCATTGATTGTACACATGTTGTAATAAAGGCACCATCACAAAATTAATTTACTTTGTAAACAGAAAGCATTTTCATTCTACTTATATACTACTAATATGTGATGCTCAAATGTGTCTGACTAATGTTGTTTTGAGGTGGCCCGACTCAACCCAGGATTCCTTCCCTAGTAGTAGTGTGAGAAGCAGACTTCAGGGTCAGGCTGTGTATGATGGTTGGCTTCTTAGTAAATAATCTTAATTGATTGCTATTAAATGTAGTACATTAAAAACAACTTACATTGTCCTTGTTTCAGGTGATAGTGGGTGCACCACAAAAGAGGAGGTATAATGAAAGGCACTCCCACTCAAGATCGATGATGGGAGAGAACATTGATTCATTTAAAGGTACAGTAGATGGAAATGTTTAAAGTCATCAGGTGGCACACTGCTCTACAGCCCCACAAAGGTTTGCCACATTGCAATGATCTGTGCACAACAGAGCACAGAAACATGGAGTGCCTCAGGACATCAACACAATTGCATTTCAGAGATGTTTGGATGTTATATGTTGAATGTTAATTCACTTGTATATATTGCAACATTCGCATTTACTTGAAAATATGATTTTATTTTTGTACAAGTTCAAAAAGAATGTTTCCGATATCTCACAGTGCGGAGCAGACAGCCTGCATTAATTCTTTCTGTGTACTGGTGGAGGTCTGGGCACTGCATGAGGCCACCTTGCTATTGCTCTCTCATCTCACCTGCTATCACAAACTTCCACGCTTGGATACATTTGTGAATTCTGCAGAGACATTATAAAAAAAAAAAGTTATATGGTTCTCCATTTCAATCAGTAATACCTCAAGGTCACATTTACTTAAGCTTCATTTTCTGTTTTCTCCTTTAGTTTGTAGCAAAGATGTAATTTCTTCTTCTTCTTCTAGGCAGTTTTTACACTCTGGGGTTCATTACTGCCTAAAGACATTACTCTGGGACATGGCCAAATTTACATGGTGATTAGATCATAAATATTAAAGAAGGTTTTTTTTATGCCATACAAGTTATAGGAGGAGAATGGGCATCCCATCCAGGAAGGAGGATGGTTTCTTACCCAGACAGGAGGGCAGAGTTGAACGACAGATGGAGTGTCTTGTGGGATGAGAAAATAACTTTGCGTCCAGCCCGCATGATATAATGGATGAACAGAGAAAAGCAGAGGATTTGGAGTGGTTCTATTCCCACACACCAGGTGACAGTGGTCATCGTATGAGAAACCAGCTGGGACACTGGTTGTCCTCCTACAATTGACAGGTGCTGACCAGGGGCCTCATGTATAAATGGTGCGTACACACAAAAATGTCGCATACTCCCGTTTTCACACTTACATCGCGATGTATAAAACCTAAACTTGGCGTAAAGCCATGCACATTTTCTTGGCAGTTAAATGCTTGGCATACGTAAGTTCTCCACTCGGTTTTTCAAACTGGCAGCACCCAGCGTCAACGCAGTGCTTTTGTTCAAGTGTGGTTTCCCTTTCATTTTTAGATGCACATCCCTGATGCAGCTTTATCATATACACTGAAATTAGCCGCATATTTTTTATTAGTTTAAGGCATCTGATTGTAATTAACCTGTAACAAAATAATGGTCCACGGAATGGCCAAACTATTCCAAATACCATAGCTGCTTTAGCATTGTTCCTTTCAATGCACCACTCGGACTATTTTATCCCACTGTATCTGAGTGTGGAATCACAGCTCTACAGCAGCTGATCGGAAACAGAATTATTGGTATACAGCCTCAAGCACTTGCTATGCGCACTGTCTATTGAACTGGTCTCATACGGCAAAAGCTTCAGAGCCTTTCTTATAGAGACATCATGGTTCAGAAACAGTTTCATCCCAAGAACTATAAACACACTCAATCAGTCCATCAAGGGCTCCTTGTAGAAATGTTTGTACTTATTAGTACAATCACCTCACTGTAAACTTGCGATACAGTTATAATATTGCACATCCTGAACCACTTTACAGTATAAAGCGTGTATTTACATATGATGATGATATCATTTTTAAGATGAAATGCAGCAAAATATGTTTATTACATTATACAGATAAAATGTTAACATCATTTAAATAATCTATAGTGTTAATAATTAAACATGTGAGGACACGGTGTCGCAGTGCTAGCTAGTTCAGAGATTGTTACTGCCTCGCGCTGTATTCTTGCTGGGGCTGGTGTGACACTGGAAGAATAGATGGATGTAATAATTAAACATGTACTACGAAGATATTTCAATGTTCCTTAAAAGTTTTGAAGAATCGGCATTCTAAGCTTACAGATGGCTTAACATTTATTACAGAGCTGATTATGTGGCGATTGGTTACTTGAAGAAAGAAAAGGAAGGACAGGAATTGGAGCTTAGCATGTTTGAAAGAGACAGTGCTGCTGCAATAAATTATTTCATCTAAGGTCACGTACGGCACAGCAAGCATCTTGCGTGAGACATGAATAATCTCTACACAGGGTGCCAGCTCGTCACTATCACTGTGCCACCGTGTTCCCATGTTTAATAACATGCTTTAACTCCTATCATCATGAAAATGATATCAAGTATACATCTCAGTATTTTAATTATTCAGAGAGCTGTAATATCATGAATGTAATGGATTCTGTGTCCAGTCGGAGGAAGAGAAAGCCCAGAAGCATGTAGTGATTCACACACATAGAGCACATAGAAAAACACATACAAAATAAAGCATTTAACGTGCTACTTTAGTTACAATGAGATATGAGAAACTAATAAGCGATTTAAAGATGAAGTTTATGATGTTCTTCTTTAATGACAAAATAAACTACATGATTAAAGGGGAAATTTCAAGATTAAAGTTGATATTTTGAGCTTTTTTCTCACTGTCTCCCTATTTTTTTTTCTCTGTACCCTAATAAGCTTTCATATGTCACTCAGACAGTGGGCTACAACTCACCTTATCACTGCGACTTTGATGTCTGACAACTTCTTTTTTATTTCGGGCACTGTGCGACTTTGTGAACTTGAGCTTTGGAGTTTCTCCGACACTCTATGTCACTCGATCAACTTCCTTTTGTTGTTTATACCACTGTTTAAACCAACAAATAGTACGTTTTTCCTTGCCTCCACTTGGCATTCGCTGAAATTCTTTTATTTTCCCCCATCCTTTTGCCATTGTCTTTTCACAGAACGCTGAGCTTAAGGGCTATTTATATTGATTTGCATATTCAAAAAGGTGTAGTTCTGGGAGGAGTTTGGGTGGGGCAGAAGGTGCATGCACGTGCGTTACTTTTCACACTGACCGGGATTAAGAACGTGGAAGTTGGCGAACGCACAGATTTATGCATCTGGATTTTGTTGTGCGTACGCACATTTCTGCTTTTGTCCTTACGCCACTTTTTAGTGTAAATTCTACGCACGGCATTATGCATGTAGCCCCAGAAGTGGTTAAATGCATGTGCACAAGTGCGTAATTTTAAGTTGTTTTGCAACTTATAAATGAACTTGGTAAGGCTGTGGTAATGTGCCTTACTGGCATTACCTGTGATTAAATAAAACTAGTTAAGTGTCCTCTGCATGGTGTTAAGAGAGGCATTTGTTTGAGAAACAAAAAGGTTAAAAAAGTATAAAGAAAGGAAAATTGCCTTTTTCCTTTTTATATAATGCAGACAGACGTCTTCACTGACCATATTAGCACCTTTTGGGGAGTGTCGCGGTGGGTCTCGTGTAGACTGGAGAGACAGCCTTGCCATCAACTGGCCGGAATGGCATTGTTGGTCCTCCACTCCTGCGTGTGCCTCCCACGACCTTATAACTAAAGGAGTAAAAGAAAGGGTGTAGCGCCTTAATATTTGTTTACCGTGGTTTAGAAAAGGGATCCCATGTCTGTAGTTGTCTGGGCAGTAGCTCAGGGAAGGACGTAAAAATGGAAAGTGCTTACTTTCACTTAAGGCAGAAGCGCAGTTTGCGTCTCAAAAGCCGGCACAGCTATGCGCAAGCGCGCCAGCTGCTTGAACTTAAGTATTATAGTATTTTTGCAGGGCAGGAAACGCCACTTCTAGCAGACGCGTTCTCGTCATTGCGTGCTTGCAGAGGGATGACGTAGGACAGTTTAATTGGTCAGCGCGAGGGCGCTGAATACAAAAGGGAATCATGGCCTCTAGAGGCTGGTTCTTTCTGACTAGATCTTCTTAGAGAAAGGTACTTGGTAGAACAGCATTTTGAATTTACCAAGCATTACGGCTTGTGCCTTGCTTATTGTAAATATTTTTTTTTCTTATATATACTATATATATTTGGATAAATATCTCTGGATTAACTTTGGTGGAGGTATTTATTGGGTTGTGGTTATTGGTGCACTGTTTATTTTTGTATATATACATTTTCTGTATTTTGAATATTTTTGTTTTGGTGAATCCTGTATACACTGTTTGAAGGAGCAGCTTCTTGACTTGGAGCACTGTGGAGGAAGACAGCTTCATTATGGTTCGTGTATATATGGTTTTCACTAGTTTGTATGCAGTATTCTTTTTCATTTGGGACTTTCAGTCAAAACTATAAATACTTTATATAGTCGCTATTTTTGGGCTCCATTTAATTACTGTTTTTGTGTGTCCTTTGTGGTATTGGACTGTGTATTAATATATAAATTCCGCAGGACATTATTTTTGTTTTCTTTAAGTGCACCTGTAAATAAAACCTCACATTATTTTTCAAAACCCCCAACCCTTTTTGTGTCCGTGTCTCCCTGTCTTACACCATCATCCTGGTCATGCTCGGTCTCACATACTAGACACCTAGAGTGTAGGCTGGTGGTCCTAATTCCCACTACACGGGGTGTCACAAAGGCATGTGCTGTACAAAGGGTTTTATAAATCCACTAGCTACAGCGCCTGTTGCAGACAAGTAACAGAATAATTAAAAAGCAATTACTGTTTCTTGCCCTATGTGTACCTTCAGCACCTTTCCTCTGTATTCATGTACATGTGAAAGCCTCTTCACCAGCACTCTCTCTCTTGAGCGCGTTTCCATAAAACCTGCTTCTCATACTCTAATTATTTGGGAGGCACCTTTCTCACCTCCTGTCTGGTTTTCTATTTGCCACCTTTGAAGACGACTCTCTCAGTGTGGCTCGTACACTTTTACTCCTCCACGTGCGTCTCGCCTTCCCACTTCCTCTTTTGACGCAGCACCAAAGCCAAACTGACCAATTACACCAAAGCCAAACTCACCAATCAGATTTCTCTGAGGGACTGGCCACACAGACCTTGGCCTTTTATTATGTGGTAGATAAGCCATTTTTGCCTTTTGACCGTAATCTAAATTTTGGAATGGCAACCTACACAAGATTTTGTACATGAGGCCCCTTATCTGGATTATGTATTTTTTTAAGGCCTCATCACCCTTTTTGCCATTTTGTACTTTCACAACAGGAGGCATGCAACAAGCCTTGAATTCTTTAAAAAAAATTAAAATAAGTAACAGTAAGTGGTAAAGAACTAAGTTATTGTTGCAACTTTTTTTTTTTGCATGTTAGAGTTTTGGCTTTGTCAATCAGTTAAGGTGACTTCTTTTGATTTTTTTTTGTTTCTAGACAACAATTCTGCCAGCTCCTTTTTGATGGTTTCATCTTATTGTAATATTTCAGAAGTTATTTCAGGAATGCATATTTTTGCCAGGGAATCATATCAGCAAACAGGACAACAGTAAGAGATTGTGTAAAAAAGAATAATTTAAAATATACCCCTAAAATTGTAAGGCACTGAGGCACTCCTGACAACCACAATGCAAAATTGGAAAGCATGTTGGAGGGATAGAGTGTTAGTGGTTAAAAGGAGAAGCAATGGGTAAGGAGGCAAAAAGTAAGGGCAGTCAGGGCAGTTAAATGGTCTTTGGGGTTATGGGGTTGTAGGAGAGAAATCATAAGAATGATGATCATGGAGCAAGCAGTTGAATGGATAGGGGATCAAATGCTGAAATTTAATTTAAAGCATTCATGTGCTAGTGTAGTCAAAAGAGTGGTAGTTAACATTAGTCAGAAGGTCAAAATGGTGTTGGGATGGAAAGAGGTTAAGGATGGTAAGCCATGAATGAAAGAGTACTGAGGTGTGATCAAGGAGGCTGTGATGGTCTGAAAGTCAATGAAGGGCTAAAAGAGTCTGACATATCAAAGCATTGTTTAGGTAAACAGGTGGAGGTTAATTTTATTGGGGCTGTTGTTGAAATGGTTTTGATAATTGTAGCGGTAAAAGGCTTTTGTTGGTCATTAGGCCTCAAGGACTGAAAGGAGTGTGTTTCAATGTCCCAAACAAAATTTGATTGATTAAGGGCATTTGGGTCTGATGAAGTTTAACAAATTAAAGAGGTGGAGGAGAATCAATCGCCAAATAGGTGTCAAGGATAGCCCATGTAGCAGGCGTGTCAGAAGAGAAGGTCAATAGTGAGAAATGTGGAACGTTTTTGATGACTGGGGTATGAGCGAGTGCTTTGAAGAGCACTGTACAAAAATTAATTGAATTGAAGAAGTCAAGGGGAAGCCTTTTGTGATCATCTGGCTTGCATGGAAGTAGCTCAAGTGTGATCTCACATGTTTATATGGAGATGCTTCCAGTGGTCCAGCTGAGTTATCCCTAGCAGGAGCCGGATTATTTATCAAGTTGTGCAGAACAATTAGGAGGCACAAGACAATCATCATGTTATGCTTTGTGAAAGGCAGACAATGACTAAAAAGTGCTCATCCCTCCATGTCAGTTCAGCTCTTATGAACTCTGAGGTAGTGATGGGGCCACCCATTTATAACAAATGCTGTCGTTCAGATGTGAGAAATTCCATTTTAAGGCTTTACAGAGACTGGTCTTCTGATTCCTAAGTAACTATCAATTTGCTTCTCTGTAACATATATTTTACATGTTGCTTTCCAACATGAGGAATGAATGTAAAATTTTTCTAACTTAGCATTGTTTCTTTCCTTATGCACAATGCTCTCAAGACAGGTATGTGCTTCCTATGACACTCAGGTCAGGTTGGGGAGCATGCACTGCTACAGCACGTTGCCACACCCACCACATAATGAAACATGGATCCTGATTGGCAACCCCCCAGGCAGACACGCGGTCCAGTTCCATCATTCGGAAATGTCCTCTATCTGCTGCAGCCTGGTGTTACGTGGGCGTCCCCTTAATAATAATAATAATAATAATACATTTTATTTATATAGCACCTTTCCCATGCTCAAGGCACTTACAGAATATAATAAAGAATGGCAGTGTATACAGTATATAGCATTGTACAAACCAGATAAATAAATAAAGAAGATTAAGACAGTGAATTCTGGAAAAAAAAAAACAGACAACATAATTGATGGTCTCGCGCACACACACAGGTTACATGAGCATCTTGACAGAGAAGTAAACTGAGAGAAGAAGGGTAATAAAGTCAAGTAGAGCTAAAAGCCTTCCTGAACAGATGAATTTTGAGTTGTTTTTAAAAAGAATTCATGGAGTCAGCTGACCTGATTAATTTCGGTAGGTCATTCCAGAGTCTGGGCGCTATACAGCTGAAGGCCCTGTCACCCATGGAGTGTAGATTAGTGTGGGGTACAACAAGATTACCAGAATCAGAGGACCTTAGTGGGCGGGCAGGCACATAGTGATGGAGAAGGTCACTGATGTAGTTTGGCGTGAGGTTATTTAAGGCTTTGTAGGTTATTAGTAGGATTTTATATTCGATTCTGTAAGACACAGGGAGCCAGTGAAGACGGAGCAGGATGGGTGTGATGTGCTCGCTGCTGCTGGTTCGAGTAAGGACTCTTGCAGCTGAGTTTTGAATAAGCTGGAGCTGTGATATAAGATTAGAAGGGGCACCTGCCAGTAGGGAATTACAATAATCGATGCGGGATGTGATAAAAGCATGGACAAGTTTCTCAGCATTAGAGAAGGAGAGGAAGGAGCGAACACGGGATATGTTACGGAGGTGAAAGTAAGAAAGTTTCTTAATGTGATTTATGTGGGCAGAATAAGAGAGGGAGGAATCAAAAATGACACCAAGATTCTTTGCAGTAGAGGCAGGTCTGATGAGATCACCACCAAGATAGACTGGGAAGGAGCTCATTTTATTAAGTTGCATTTTAGTCCCAATTTGCAGGAGTTCAGTTTTATTGCAATTTAATTTTAAAGAGTTCTGCTCCATCCAGGTTTTAATTTCACTAAGGCAGGTTGTGAGCTGAGAAAGCTCTGATGAAGTTCCACTTTTAACATTGAAGTAGAGTTGAGTATCATCTGCATAAAAATGATAATCCAATCCATAACTATGGATAATATGGCCAAGGGGAAGCACGTAAATACAGAAAAGCAGAGGACCGAGGACAGAGCCTTGAGGGACTCCTTGTGTGACTGGCGCTGAGCTGTATCTGCTGTTGCCAAGACTAAGAAACTCTTGCTTATCAGTCAGATAGGACTTGAACCACTGGAGGGCAGTGCCAGAGATACCCAGCATGTTCTCCATTCTGGACAGTAGGATGTCATGTCTGACAGTGTCAAATGATGCACTGAGGTCTAACAGAATTAATATGCTGGTTTGTCCAGAGTCTGCTGCCATAAGCAAATCATTGGTTACCCGTAGCAGAGCAGTTTCACAGCTGTGCCGCGCCCTGAAACCAGACTGAAAGGGTTCCATCAAATTATTAGAGGTTAGGTAATTGGTGAGTTGGGAAGCTACAACACGCTCAAGAACTTTTGACAGGAAAGGTAAGTGGGAAATAGGCCGGAAATTGTTAAGATCGTCAGCATCAAGACCAGACTTTTTTAACATTGGGGTTACAGAAGCAATTTTAAAAGTGAGTGGCACAGAGCCAGTGTCAAGGGATGAGGGAGTAGCTATGCTGTAGCTGCCCATAGGAAGGCTGTTTGCATTATGAAGGGGATGAGGGAAAGCCTTCGGGAGCCCCATCCCCGGAAGAGACGAAACCGTTGGTGAGCCAGTGGGGTCAGGCCCATTGGGGATCAGAACTGGTGTGGTGCTGAGGTGTCGCAGCACTCAGGTCCCAAATTTTAAACGGACCATCTGGGTAGGCGCATTGTCTCTCCATCATGAGGATCTATGACCCTGAAGTGGATTAAGTGGGTTTGAGAATGTTCTCTCTGTCTCTCTCTCTCTTACTCTCTCTCTCTCTTAAGATAGATAGATAGATAGATAGATAGATAGATAGATAGATAGATAGATAGATAGATAGATAGATAGATAGATAGATAGATAGATAGATAGATAGATAGATAGTATATAATATGAACTTTAATGAAAAACAATATTTTTCTTATAAAAGTCATTAATGGGTGTTCCTAGCAGTCTGACTTGGTACAACCATTGAGGCCAGTCCACAATAATGTCTCTGATTCTTGCATCCCGCTATCTAGCAGGATCAAACTCAATGGACAGATCTGATTAATTGGTACTTTTAAATTGGCCCCTGTGTGCCTATGAGCATGACCAAGGGAGTGAATGGACTCTGCAGTGGACTGTGTTTTTTCTAAGGCCCAGTGCTACCAGGATAGCCTCTGCCCTCCCTGTGATCCTTAATTGTTTTAGACGCATTTGAGAAGTTTATGTTGTGTTACTTTCCCAGTAAGATAACTGAATCTGAAGAGTGTCATGCATGCTACTTGTGATGTATCAACCATCACAGAATTGTGGAACAGAACAGTAACTGCAGCCACTGACATAATGTTGATTATATCTGGAGAGCTTTGTCAAGTGGTGACAGCATGTGCAGTTTTGGCAAAATGTGGTCGCTCTTTGATGGCTCAGGATTCCCGCCAGACCCATTGGCCAAACTAAATGTCCAACCAGGTATTTGGATTTCTATGGATACTATCCATCCATTATCCAACCCGCTATATCCTAACTACAGGGTCACAGGGGTCTGCTGGAGCCAATCCCAGCCAACACAGGGCGCAGGAAACAAACCCTGGGCAGGGCACCAGCCCACCGCAGGACACACACACACTCCCACACACTAAGGACAATTTAGAATCGCCAATGCAACTAACCTGCATGTCTTTGGACTGTGGGAGGAAACCCACACAGACACGGGGAGAACGTGCAAACTCCACGCAGGGAGGACCTGGGAAGCGAACCCGGGTCTCCTAACTGTGAGGCAGCAGCGCTACCCACTGCGCCACCGTGCTGCCCTCTATGGATACTAGTCAATATGAATTTTCAATATAAAAATGTTTGAACCCAGGTGTTGGTTCCATGAACAATTTTAATTAAGCAACGATGTTAAAAGAATTTAAATTTGACGAATGCCAATGATGCTGATGTGCTAATCAATTCAGTCAAATAGACTGAAGAGATGATTTGTTACGAGAGGTCTGTGCAAATGTGACCAGCTGAATCAACATCAAAGAATAGACATTTTTATCAGACACCGATTGAGAGTTAACTGAGCACAGCATTTATCTGAGACCAGCAAAACAGAAATGAAATCTACCAAAAAAACACGGAAGGCTTTGAATGACAATGATTCTGGTATAATATAAAACCAAATTAATCAGATATTATACTAATTAAACTCTACAGCCCATATTAATAATATACTGAACACCTGAATCGACCATCACCAAGGCAATAGAGACATGACAAAGCACGGAGATGAAAGTTGGAACTCACCCCACTTGGATCTCCCTCTGTAAAGATGACATAAAAATGTCTTCCATCACTTTTCTCCCACTGGTTATTTGCATGTGTTGCCACTTCTGTGGTGTTCTTCCACTGCAAGAACAAATTGAGAGGCAGAATACTTTCCAGTCTTGTCTGTAATTAAAATAGTGGAGGTTTGATTTGAGCCTTTTTCTATTTAACATGCTCTATTTTTTTCTCTAAAATGATAGATGTTGTCTGCTTTGTAATTAGTAGCAATCCCATTATCAACTTTGGACATGCACATAAGCTCACACCTAAGGTAACGTTACCACTGAATCCCTCTATCTAATTTGGGCTTGAAATGTAGTCCTGCTTGCTAGAAAAAGGGAGTTAACCTAACAAAACTGCCTCTTTAATTCTTGCTTGATTTTTTGACTGAGTATCAATCTGCATATCCAAATGTTAATCGTTATGGAAAGTCTCCTGTTGTAATCTTGTTTAGTTTTTTGTGAAGGCCAGCCCTACCTTACACAGCAAGGACTTTTTGTGGCATGGCTCATAACAGATCTCAAAATAACTAATTCCTTTGGCCAATCTTCTACTCTAAACTTTTAATTTGTCTTGTGAAGTGCAGATTAATGGAAGGTGCTGTGAAAGGCATTACATATAATCAGGTGTGAAAAAATTGGACACAAAAATAAAAAGGTTGGGAATCCAGAAAGATAACCCTGTTTTATTTACAAATCATTTCGAAAAAGGAAAAAAAGTGGATAAAATGCTCACTGGCCATGATGTGTCTAGGTATGAGATTGGTCTCCTTCTGTTGACTACTTCCTGGTGGCACTCCCTTTTATGCAGTTGATGACAGAAGGGGAGGAGATGGAGGCGGGGCAAAAGGGGAGGAGTTTGCAGTTTCTTCCTTTCTCTGGTCGGAATGTGGAAACTATTAGAGGCTGTGCAACAGCCTCTTCCATCACCTCCTTCTCCTTGGAGCACACACAAATCAGTCCATGTAAGAGACTTAGGTGTTTAGCAAAGGATAATTTGTGACTTAAAATGGGCCTTTTTTAATCACCTTTCTGTTGTAATTATTTCATTCATTTAACAAAGGGCTGTGTGAGGGGAGGTTCTGTGAATGGTGCTGTATACCATTTTAAATTATTTGGAACATCCATCAATGTTTTAACCCACTTTTCCTAGGCAGAATCATAAAGAAGCTGGAGCCAATCCTAGCAATCATGAAACACAAAGCAAGAAAAATCCCTGGGCAGGGTGCCAGTCCATCACAGCACACACACACTGATCGCCGCCAAGTTAGTAACACCAGTTAACCTAATTTGAATGTCTTTGCAAGATGAGAGGAAATCGGAGCACTTGGAGGAAACTTAAACAGTCAAGGGAAGATCATGCAAACTTCCAACACAGGGAGGATCTGGAATGTGAACCCTGGTCTCCTTCTTGTGAGGCAGTAGTGCTACTACTGTGCCGCCACCATGCCAGCCTATCTAGAACATAATACTCTATATTTTTTTCAAAAATGTCACTTCTTTTGTTATTCTTCAATTGCAATCTCTTTATTTGTTTTGTGGGGAGCCATGTGAAAGTGTGCCTTCTGAAAGGTGCTATATAAATTAAACCTGCCTTGACTTTTTTATTGTAATTTCCATTCTACACTCTTACTTAAATCTTGAATTTTCACTGCAGTGAATTAGTAATTTGAGTGCATTTATCATTTAGATGCTGAAGAAAAGCTATAGCAACCTACTGAAGCAAAGGGTCTTTCCTTTCAGACAAGTTCATATTATAAATAAATAAGGAAAGAAGGCTTTAGCATCTCTGAGTAATGCATTACATGGCAACTGGAGTTCTCTTAATAGTCCGCGGTGAGTCACACTGCCATTTCTAATTGCACTCACGTCAAGTTCACACGTTTCTGGATGTGAAATAATTTAATAAACCGATTTCATGCTGCGTTCTTATTTGTTGTTTCAGCGTTTTAGTGATCTGTTCCTGCATGGATTTGGGACAAGTGGCCACCTCTGTGGTAATACTGTGATTTTTAAAGTTTTATCCAGCCTGGGATAAATCCCCTAGTCATAATGCCAAAGTAAATCCAAAAATATTAAAATTGGTTTCATTTTAGAAAACAAAACAGGGGGTTTGAGACAATGGAGAAGGCAAATCATCCAAAGAAGACATACTGTATAGGACCACTGATCCTTATTAGGACAATAAGTCAAGTAGAATGACCAGCCAAAGGTCCCAATCAGATGCCATCTTTCCCTGTGTCCTTGTGTCACTCCATTCTCCTCCTGACTCTTGGCTGATTGATACATGGGGCAAAGCAAGTCATTATGGAAAGACAAGCAAGGAAAGAAGCTAACAAATGTAGAGTGAGATATATTGTAGATGGTTAAATGGACGGAAAGATAGTCAGACAGGCATATTGGTGGAAGGTCTCACAGACAGACAGTGACAGATTGGAGGATAAACAAGCAAGTAAGACACAGAGAGAGGCAGAAGAATGGAGTACCACAAGATAGGCACAACTGGACAAGAAAACAGACACATGACTGACAGAACTATGGACTGATCCAAAAGATCCAGAGGAGTTTAAGAGCCAGTGAATGAAGAGAGACCTACTTGTAGATGCAAGGACACACAGACCAACGGACATACTGTAAGAGGCAGATGAAAGGATCAACAGAAGTATATGAATGAGATGGAAGGACAGCTTAGCCATTTGCAAAACAAACAACCCCGATGGACAGAATGGTCTCCTCTAATCTGTTCTTATGACAGTTTATTTATCTTTACACCTGTCTGTCTCGAGTTTTAGATGTGCTGAATTTGGCCGGGCTTTGTGTTCTTTTATTATTCCTGTTTTCTCCAAGTTGCCCACCTTTGCGACTCACCCAGTGAAACTGTTATGTGCTTTCTTTCCTGTTAAAGCGTGGATTATCAGATCAGCCCATCCTTTCAAAAAGCCGCTTGTCTGAGAAATTGCTTTTCAATGGAGGGAGTTGTCGCTCAAGCAGCTCACCGTGCATTCCTGGACCCGGCTGCTTCTCGGATTGCTAATTTGCTTTCAGTGAAAGTCTCGCATCTCTGCCGCCTTCTCTTTATATGTGTGTACCTTAGTAAATCCTCTCAATTAGTCGGCCTTTATCACCTCTGCTATGCCTGCGCGGTTTCCTGTTAGAATACCTGGCCTGACTTCTGGTTACAAATTGATGCCGTCTGCTGCCGACCATGAAATCGTTAAGTGCTGCACTGCTTTTCTGTGCCCGCAGTGAATAACATCTGAGCAGCCCAGCAAGTAATGAGCCCAAAAGCAAGGATAGAGTGACATGAAACTTGGGAAGCTATCGCTCCATGGGGACTTCTTTCAGTCTTTACACTCAAGCTGGATATAAAGACACCTTAATCACTGCAGAATTCCAGTCTTGACAGCTCATCCGTTAGCCGGAAATTTTTAATAAAAGTTAATTACCACCTTTAATGTGGCAAAGTATGAGTAAGTGTAGGTGTGCCCTGTGGTTCTCAATGGTGTGAATATAGTTACCTGCAACTTATGTGCTTGAATCAAATTAGACTAAAAGATCTGGACAGATGTTTATGTACAGTGGCATGATGGGTAGCAGTGCCTCTTCACCTTACCTGGTTTCCAGCTCAATTCCTGTGATTTTCCATTTTCCCTCCATGCTTGTGTTGGTTGTCTACCACTGTGTGCCCAGTAGTGGACTGCTGTAGTGTACTGAGTTGGCACTGCCTTTGGATCACTGCTGCCAGAATCCCAAAATGGATTACCTGTGGAGAGAAAGGCCAAATCGTTCCATCTTTTATTTACTAGCTATCCAAATTCAGAAATAATACTTTACGAAAATTGCTTAAAAATATTGTGGTCAAGTAAGGTATTGCAGGTCCAACAGATTAATGTTGGGGTACTAACATATAATTTAGTCAACATATAACAAAAAGGGCCACCATGTGCGGCAATACAAATAACAAAAGAAAAAAGCCAAAATAGAAAAGTTGTTAGGATAGAATAACAAGATTCCTTTTGGGTTCTCAGGTTATTGGAAGTTTCATCCTATGGTGCAGTCTGTTCACAACTGACCACCTCCTTCTGGTAGCTTTTGGCTTTATAGGCATGAAACTGGAATTGGTGGAGTCAATTACTCTCATTGGCCACCTTCTCACTACTGTGGAGTTAAGAAAAGAGGAGAAAGGTTAGCGAAAACACCTCCTCTTAACCTCAGGTGGTAGCACCTGCTTCAGATGAGCCCAGATGGTGATCTATAGATGCGCATGTGTGACGGTATATTAGTAATAAAGACATACAAAAAATGTGCACAATCCAGTGGCACAGGAGCCAGACAGCCATTACTCCAACTAGAGCTGCTGCATGAATAAAATAATAGGGAATGCTATCTGTAGGAGCCTGATCAACTGATTTGTCGAATGTGCTCATTTCAGACTCTTAAACCCTCTCAACTCTTGTGACTCTTAGTTTTGGAGCTGCTAAGGACACACATAGTGTGCCAGAAGATTATTGTAAGCAGAGCAGAAAATGAGCTGAAGGTCAAAGTCAGGATGAAGATCAGAACTTATAAAATGATACCAAAGAGCAAAGATGAGCATGATGATCAGGAACAGACCTGAAGGCAAAGCTAATTCACGAATCCTAACACTGGGACCTACCTGGTAAAGCAGCTAACTATCACTTAAGTCTTTTTATGTTGCTTGGAATATCCACCAAGAGATACTGACCATGCTGCATGCTTCCATTTTTATAACAGAAGTAATATTACTGATCCCTGGATTCCCGTGAGAATGAGACACCATTTTGTATTTCAGTGTTTTAGGATGTTGGCCACTATGCGGTGAGTGTTTCAGCAGTGTTGGCACCATACTGTTTATGGTTTCTGTGCCTGTTGATGATTATTTCACCTGGAGGTTGTGTGACATGTGGAGTTATTGTTCCCTACCTATATAATTCTAGAAGGAGAAGTACTGCTCAGATTAAATAGTCAGAAATCTAACAAATCACCAGGGGCCTCATGTATAAACGGTGCGTACGCACAGAAATGTTGCGTACGAATGTTTCCACGCTCAAATCGCGATGTATAAAACCTAAACTTGGCGTAAAGCCACGCACATTTCCACGGTAACTCATACCTTGGCGTACGCAATTTCTCTGCTCGGTTTTGCAGACTGGCAGCACCCAGCATCAAAGCAGTGCTACTGTTCCTGTGTGGTTACTCTTTCTTAGATCCACATCCACGGCGGCGACTTTATCAAATACAATGAAATTAACCGCATATCGTTCATAAATTTAATGCATCTGATTGTAATTAACCTGTAACAATATAATGGTCCACAGAATGGTCAAACTACTGTTCCTGTGTGCTCATCCTTTCTTTCTTAGCTCCACGTTCCTGACGCGGCTTAATAAATACACTGAAATTAACTACATATTGTTTATTAGTGTAATGCATCTGATTGTAATTAACCTGTAGCAATATAATGGGCCAGGGAATAGCCATAGTATTCCAAATACCATAACTGCTTTAGCGTTGTTACGCTCACTGCATCTTGTTCTTCTTTTTGCTGCTCCCGTTAAGGGTTGCCACTGCGGATCATCTTTTTCCATATTACTCTCACTGCACCACTCAGAGTATTTATATCACTGTATCCGAGTGGGGAATCACAGCAGCAGCTGATTGGAAAGAGAATTATCGGTATATAGTTTCAAGTACACATTACCTCAACCACGGCAAAAAGCGTCAAAGCCTTTCTTGTACGGACCTCTCGTTTCAGAAACAGTTTCATCCCAAGAACTATAAACGCACTCAATCAGTCCATCAAGTGCTCCTTGTAGAACTGTTTGGACTTATAAGTACAATCACCTCACTGTAAACTTACACTACAATTATAATATTGCACAACCTGCGCTACTTTATAAAGCGCGTATGATGACGATATCATTTTTAAGATGAAATGCAGCAAAATATGTTGCTTATAGTATACAGATAAAACTTTAACTTCATTTAAATAATCTGTATTGTTAATAATTAAACATGTGAGGACACGATGCCGCAGCGCTAGCTAGTTCACGGATAGCTCCTGCCTTGCGCTGTGTTATTGCTGGTGCTGACGCGACACTGGAAGGATAGACGGAGAGAATAATTAAACATGTACTACAAAGATATTTCAATATTCCTTAAAAGTTTTGAAGAATCGGCGTTCTAGATGGCTTCACGTCTATTACAGAGCTGATTGTGTGGCGATTGGGTATTTGGAGAAAGAAAAGTAAGGACAGGAATTGGAGGTTAGTACGTTTGAAAGAGACAGTACTTCTGTAATAAATTATTTCATCGAAGGTCGCAGATGGCGCAGCAAGCCTCTTGCGTGAGATATGAACAATCACTGCGCCACCGTGTTCCCATGTTTAATAACATGCTTTCATTCCTATCATCATGAAAATGATATCACATATACATCTCAGTATTTTAATTATTCAGAGAGCTGTAATATCTCGAATGTAATGCATTCTGTGTCCTGTCGGAGAAAGAGAAAGAACGGAAGCACGTAGTGATTCACACACATAGAGCACATAGAAGATCAAACACAGAACAAAGTATTTAACATGCTACTTGAGAAACTAGTAAAATAAATGATTTTAAGATGAAGTTTTTGATGTTCTACTTTAATGGCAAAATAAACTACGTGATTAAAGTGGAAATTTCGAGATTAAAGTTGACATTTCGTGCTTTTTTCCCACTGTGTGCCTATGTTTTTTGTTTGTACCCTAATACGCTTTCATATGACACTCAGACGGTGGGCTACGAGTCGCCTTTTCACGGCGACTTTGATATGTGATTTCTTTTTTATTTCGGGCACTGTGCGACTTTGTGAATTTGATCTTTCGAGTTTTTCCGACACTCTGTCACTCGATCAACTTTCTTTTGTTGATTATACCACTGTTTAAACCAACAAATAGTACGTTTTTCCTTTGCCTCCACTTGGTATTCACTGAAATTCTTATATTTTCCCCTGTGCTTTTCCCATTGTCTTTTCACAGAAGGCTATTTATATTGATTTGCATATTCAAAGAGGCGTAATTCTGGGAGGAGTTGGGGCGGGACAGAAGGCGCGTGCACGTGCGTTACTTTTCACGCTGATCGGGATTTATGTAGTGGAAGAACGTGAAAGTATGCGTGCGCACAGATTCCTGCATCTGGATTTTTCTGTGCGTACGCACAATCCCGCTTTTGTGCTTACGCCATGTTATAGTGTGAGTTCTACGCACGGCGTTATACATGAGGCCCCAGGACCAGATAATATTTATCCTCAAGTTTTTAAGGAGGTTAATGAATGCAGATATAAACCCTTAACACATATTTTTAAGAAGTCACTGAGATCTGAGGAAATCCTAAGGACTGGAAAAGAGCAAATATTATCCCCTTATATGAAAATGGTGACCGGGCAGATCCAAGCAACTATAGGCCAGTAAGCTTAACATGCATCACAGGAGAATTAATGGAAGGAATTATTAAGGATAAGATTGAGCAACACATGGCAAGCACAGGAGGTTTACTGGAGAGAAAACATGGGTTCAGACGAGGAAGGTCGTGTTTTACTAATATGCTGGAATTCTATGAGGAAGAAACAACACAGGGTACACAGTTGAAAATCTCTTCAGTGCAGATTTCACACATATATTTTATTTACTCAGAGAACCATAGAAATAAATTACTCTTAGACAGTTGGACTTTACTTATCATCAAAAATTGACTTGATTATATTTTGGATGAATTAGGTGGATAGGATTGGCAAACTTTGTTGGACTGAACAGTCTGTTCTTGTCGCTAATTTTTAATGTTCTAAGATAGCAACGTGTCTATCCGAACTTCTGGATTAATGATAATCAAAGGGTGTATTGCCATTTAAACTTTAACTAGTTTTACCATCAACAATTCTAGTTAGTCTATTGAGCTTTGATGATTTGGTTCCATTGTTTTTTCTGGTTTTGACCACAGCCCTTTTTCAGACTTTGTTTAACTTTTTTTCACCTAGAACATGCGTTTTCTCAGCAAACCATCTCAAGAACAGGAAGGGCTGACATCATTTTGATACAACCAGTGGGGAAGCATCGGAGTGATATAAAGCTAAATGTGTAGCTAATGAAAACTGCCCACTTGAACCGTCTGGTTCATATTGTTTTTTCTAGTTAAATTTTGAAAAACAAAATTTTTTTTCCCATAACACCATGACTGATGACAGCTAAATGATTGTCTTCATCAGTAACTCATACTGAAGAGTCTCGTGACAAAAGCAGACACAACCCCTTGGCATGTCTAAGTTTTCCGGTGGTGGAAGCCACACATCTTGCTTTCCTGCAGCAGAGCAATTCTTCCTCAGTGGCCATTGCTGCATGTTTTCCACATGTACACCGCCAATCTCCACTTGTCTGTTACATTTCTCTACCTTGCAATTGAAAATGTTGCTCATTCTGTCTCTCCAGTTATTCTCTCTTCTATTTGCTTTCCTCTCCCATCTGTAAGAGCTCCTCATCAGCATATTCTGGCTCATACAAAAACGGGTCAGCGATTATGCAAATTTTATCCTCAACTTATTACTGATTTAAAATGATAGCTTATTTTTCCACATCCCTAAAGAAAATGTACCCATAAGGAATCAATTCTCCAAATAAAAAGCAGCTAAAAGAAACCAGACCCCTGGGGGGCTGAAAGGTTACCGCAGAAGATACAATCAGCAAGATAAGGTTCAGAACTGGTGTTCTTTTAAAATGGCTGAATTTCACAAATAGCTCATTTTTTTATTTCTTTTTAAATTGACATGGACACATTATTTTACAACATGTGTGCATTTTCAAGAAATTGGTTATTATCCAATAACATTTTGCTTTGTCTTTTTATGTTTGGACTCATGTACTCTTAAGCCCTTTTGTAAGCTACAAGAATTTTTAAAATGTATAAAAAAATGCCTTATTATAGAATGCAATTTAATGTGTAAAATTAATATATACAATCATTTTGAAGAAAATAACTTTGACTTGAAATAGATAGATAGATAGATAGATAGATAGATAGATAGATAGATAGATAGATAGATAGATAGATAGATAGATAGATAGATAGATAGATAGATAGATAGATAGATAGATAGATAGATACTTTATTAATCCCAAGGGGAAATTCACATACTCCAGCAGCAGCATACTGATAAAGAACAATATTAAATTAAAGAGTGATAACAATGGAGGTATACAGACAGACAATAACTTTGAATAATGTTAATGTGTACCAAGGGTGGAATTGAAGAGTCCCATAGTGTGGGGGAGGAATGATCACCTCAGTCTGTCAGTGGAGCAGGACATTGACAGCAGTCTGTCGCTGAAGCTGCTCCTCTGTTATGATGATACAGTTCAGTGGATGCAGTGGATTCTCCATGATTGACAGGAGCCTGCTTAGTGCCCGTCGCTCTGCCATGGATGTCAAACTGTCCAGCTCCGTGCCTACAATAGAGCCTGCCTTCCTCACCAGTTTGTCCAGGCGTGAGGCGTCTTTCTTCTTAATGCTGCCTCCCCAGCACACCACCGCGTAGAAGAAGGCACTCGCCACAACCGTCTGATAGAACATCTGCAGCATCTTATTGCAGATGTTGAAGGACGCCAGCCTTCTAAGGAAGTATAGTTGGGTATGTCCTTTCTTACACAAAGCATCAGTATTGGCAGTCCAGTCCAATTTATCATCCAGCTGCACTCCCAGGTATTTATAGGTCTGCACCCTCTGCACACAGTCACCTCTGATGATCACAGGTTCCATGAGGGACCTGGTCCTCCCAAAATCCACCACCAGCTCCTTGGTTTTGCTGGTGTTCAGGTGTAGGTGGTTTGAGTTGCACCATTTAACAAAGTCCTTGATTAGGTTCCTATACTCATCCTCCTGCCCACACTTGATGCAGCCCACGATAGCAGTGTCGTCAGCGAACTTTTGCATTTGGCAGGAAGTCCGTTGTATATAGGCTGAACAGGACCGGAAAAAGTACAGTCCCCTGCGGCGCTCCTGTGATGCTGACCACAATGTCAGACCTGCAGTTTCCGAGACTCACATACTGAGGTCTTTCTTTAAGATAGTCCACAATCCATGCCACCAAGTATGAATCTACTCCCATCTCTGTCAGCTTGTCCCTAAGGAGCAGAGTTTGGATGGTGTTGAAGGTGCTAGCGAAGTCCAGAAGCATAATTCTTACAGCACCACTACCTCTGTCCAAGTGGGAGAGGGATCGGTGTAGCATGTAGATGATGGCATCCTGCGCTCCCACCTTCTCCTGGTATGCGAACTGCAGAGGGTCGAAGGCGTGGCGGACCTGTGGCCTCAGATGATGAAGCAGCAGCCATTCCATGGTTTTCATCACATGTGACGTCAAAACGACAGGCCGGAAGTCATTCAGCTCACTAGGATGTGATTCCTTTGGGACTGGGGTGATGCACGATGTTTTCCAAAGCCTCGGGACTCTCCTGAAATGACCAAACTTATACTTTAAATCTGTTATGCAAATCTTTTTTTAAGATTATTACTTTGTTACTTTCTTCAGTCTTGTCATGGTGGACTGACTGTGCACATGACAGGCTCCCTCAAGCTTGTTATAATAAAGGGCATCCATCTTGATGACATTTATAATGGTGATTTTATACTTGTCTGAATTTAAAGAGCATTTCTTGACAAACCACTACAAAAAAAATTTAACTCCATTCAGACAGTGAAAACTTTCACCTTAAAATTCAAAAATTAATTTAGGTGACTGACCAATTCCCTAGATTTAACATTCCCAATCAATGCCGTGAATATTTCCTTTTATCTAATATCCCATATCCATCCATCCATTATACAACCTGCTATATCCTAACTACAGGGAAACGGATAAAATTAAATAATGCAATATATATATATTTGAGGTGAAAAGGTGAAGAGGTAATAACATCAAGAGAATACGCTGATTACACACACTGTATGACACAAACACAAGACTGGGGCTGTCCAGTAGCACTGCTAACCACCATGGTCAAGTTGCTGGTTGGCAAGAGGGCTCACTTACCTCACATTACAGAGGACCATTCATCCCTAAATGTGTCATGAAAAGCCAGTGCATGCCGTAGCCTGGAAAATCAGGGATTTCTAACCATGCTTCCAAAGATACCTTCACACCTCCATGTGGAACATTGGGTCTTTAAAAATATCACTTTTGGAATGTTCTAAAACCATAAGCTTTACATGATTGATATGGGATATGGTTTAATTAAGATGTACCTTGGCCAAATAGTGGATGATCTGTTGTCTGTGTAGTACCAGGAAGGCTGACTATGAGTGGCCTTTCTATTGGTGACAGACGGACTCCGGTGGATAATCTTGGGTCTTTAAACCTTTCACCGCCAAAAGGACAAAGTGCGAAAACCAGTATACCTGTGACTTTTTACTGGGAAATCACATGTTATATTTGATCTCTGCTTCAACATGTGCCTGGTGAATATTAGCCATATAAAAACACTAATCCTGGCCTGTTACTTCATGCATGAGGAGCCTTAAAGCGTCCCTTATTGATTGAGCTTTAGTTCCAAGAGATCACCTAAGGACACTTGCACTGCTCGTCTGACATGAGCTCATTTCACCCAAGCCACCATGTCCTTGAGTGATCTCCTTAAAAAAGAAGCTTTGCTGAGATGTTTAAGGGGCCGTATTGACGCTTCTCATTCCACTGACAAATGTTATCCAAAATGACTTCCAAATATCATGTGCTTGAAAGCAAAAATGAGTCATTTCTTTGCAAGGAAGCTTCGGTACTTTGTATAGTGCCTTTCATGGTCGAGACTACCTTTTGCATACGTTTTAATATTAGTAGTAAAATTGACTTGAATTGTACAAAGTTAAATTAAATTCCTACTTATATGCCCAACCAATGAACAGCCTGTTGCCCCTCCCAGTTGCCATGAGGAACAGGAATACTGTATATCTTTTGAGGTAAATTTAGTATGTAAGCCTCAACAGTTGACCCTTTATGCAGCATATTTGAAGTATATCTAACTGCTTTAGAAACATTTTAAAATGTGTCAGGGTACAGATTTTGGTTTAAGCACATTAAATATGCTCTATTGAGAGTTTCTTCCCTTGTGAGTCACTTTAAACTGTGCAATATGTTAACCTGTGATCTTTTGGCTTTATATAGAGCCTTTCTGTAGTTTTACAGGTACAGTACACCATAATTTGATATAGTAAACTATGACTTGTCAAGTAATTTGCTCAGTGTAAGGTAATTATTATACCTTTATAGTGTCATTATTGTTAAGTGTACAGTGAAATCAACAACTGGACCAGTAATCCGGTGATTGTTATACCGTGACTTTACTTGTTGACCAAACGGCCAATTTGCTTCAAAGGTGGAGTCCAAGGACCTCCAAAATTCAATACTGTGAGCCCTAGTAGGTGGAGTGTCCTTATCAGTGTTTTGAGAAACCAGACCACCCTGGACCACTGACAAAGTCTCAGCCTAAAAACTAGATCAGGCCAGAACATAAGAATATAAGAAATTTGATAGGTGGCCATTCAGTCCATCAAGCCCTTTTATGTAGCTAACAACTAAGATGTCTCAATATCTGCTTGAATGTCATATCTTGGTAGTTTGTTCCAGAGTCCCACGAGTCTTTATGTAAAGAAGTGCCTTCTGGCTTCAGTCCTAAATGCACTTTCCCATAATTTCCACTGATGTCTTCAGGCACGTGATCCACCCTTAAGCTGAAAGAACGTTGCTGGATCTACTTTATCAATGCTTTTGAGGATTTTAAAGACCTGGATGAGGTCTCCATGCAGTCTCCTCTGCTTGAGATTGAACAGATTTAATTCTCTGAGTCTGTCACAAAAGGACATGTCCTGAAGTACTGGGATGCACTTGGTTGCTCTTCACTTGTAATGTGGTGATCAGAGCTGTACACAATACTCGAGATGTGGTCGCACTAGTGCATTAAATACTTTGAGCATAACTTCCCTTGACTTAAATTCAACAGCTTTTATGATATAACCTAACATTTTATCTGCCTTTTTAAAATATTAAAAAAGATTTCCTCAGTATTGGCCATTCAAATCATTATTGTATACTGAACCTGTGGCTGTGTGATTTGATATAGCACCTTCCCAAAGCGGGCGGCAGTGTTAGTGCTTCTGCCTCGCAGTTAGGAGACCCAGGTTCGTTTCCTGGGTCCTCCCTGCATGGAGTTTGCATGTTCTCCTCCTGTCTGCATGGGTTTCCTCAAGGTGCTCCAGTTTCCTACCACAGTCCAAAGACATGCAGGTTAGGTGCATTGGCATCCTAAATTGTCCCTAATGTGTGCTTGGTGTGTGGGTGTGTGTGAGCTCTGTGGTGGGCTGGCACCCTGCCTATGGATTTGTTCCTGCCTTGCGCCCTGTGTTGGCTGGGATTGGCCTGTGTTAGGATATAGCGGGTTGGAAGATAACTGACTGACCTTTCCAAAGGGGACCACCTGTACTGCACTGTACTTGTAAAGCACTCTGAGTTGGTGGCCACTAATTTAATGTTGAAGTTCCTAGTAGATTACCAGCAGAGATTAAGCCTATGATCTTATGACTTTTATGTAAAGTGCCTGTAAAACGTTCCCCCCCTGGTAAATTTTCAAATTTTATTTTTATAAGACTATAGTGGATTGAACTGGTCTTTTTTGACACTGATCAATGGAAAAGGACACTTTAATGTCAAAGTTAAAACAGATCTCAGCAAGATGGTGTAAATTAATTACAAATATAAAACACAAAGTAACAGTATCCATGCCCTTAACTACAACACCCATTAACCATCACTATTGTGGCTATTTGTTTTTCAATTTCCACCACTAGTTCAATGGAGATCACCTACCTGGGGTTTCATTTGATTATAGTCTAAATGCACCTGATTGTATGTGGAAGGTCCAACTGGTAGTGGTAACCTACAAAATGAAGACAAAAGAACACTCTAATGGGATTGTAAAGAACAATCAGTCAAGGAATGGAAACAAGAAAATATGCAAATAAAATACAATTTATACAATACAATTTATTTTTGAATAGCCCAAAATCACACAAGAAGTGCCGCAATGGGCTTTAACAGGCCCTGCTTCTTGACAGCCCCCCAGCCTTGACTCTCTAAGAAGACAAGGAAAAACTCCCAAAAAAACCCTTGAAAAAATGGAAGAAACCTTGGGAAAGGCAGTTCAAAAAGAGACCCCTTTCCAGGTAGGTTGGGCGTGCAGTGGGTTTCAAAAAGAAGGGAGTCAATACAATACACAGAACAGAACAAATCCTCAATACAGTATAAAAATAAAAATTTTACAAGTACGGACCAAAATTTAACATTAGATGATATCACATAATATGATTTGGATTTGTTTAGAGTCCTGGAGACCTCAGGCATCAAGCCGCCTCCCCCATTTGGCCATTCCACGGCTGAAACAGCGCTGGGCCAGCCAATCCGATGAAAGGACCCCTCTTTCCCACGATTCCTGCGATCCTCCATCAGAGATGACTTTACCTTAGGCAGGCAAAACAACTTGGCGGGTGGTCCGTGTCAACAAGTGCCATGTTTGAGTACCGAGAAGAGAAACAGAATAGGTGAGGGTTAGTAACAAATTATAACTATCATGTTACTTATGTTTTAGTGCTAATGACTAACAACAGAGATTCAGTCTGTACAGTTAATCAGCAGCTCTAGTCAGGATATGCTAAACTGAAGTAGTGAGTCTTCAGCCAGGATTTCAAAGCTGAGACCGATGGCTCATCTCTTATAGTAGCTGGCAGACCACTCCACAGTTTAGAGGCCCTGTAACTAAAAGCTCGACCTTCCACTGTTATTTTATTAATCCTTGGAATCATAAGCAGACCAGCATCTTGAGATCTTAATGTGTGCTCAGGTTTGTATGTCATGATAAGTTCAGACAAGTAAGCCGGACCTCTGCCATTTAATGCTTTATATGTTAAAAGGAGGATTTTGAAATCTGCCCTAAACTTAACCGGGAGCCAGTGTAAGGATTTAAGAACTGGAGTTATGTGTTCATATTTTCTTGTTCTTGTAATAATTCTTGCAGCAGCATTTTGGATTAACTGGAGGCTGTATAGAGAATGGTTTGAACATCCAGTGAACACTGCATTGCAGTAGTCAATCCTACTAGAGATAAATACATGAATTAATTTCTCAGAATCCTGTTTATTTAGAAAGCACCTTAATTTCCCAACATTTTTAAGATGGAAGAAGCATGATTTGGACAACTTTGTAATACGCACTTTAAATGACATGCTAGAGTCAAAGATAACTCCTAGATTGCGGGCTGATTCAGTAAAATTAATTGGGATTCCAATTGAGTTAAATGAAGACAAAATATTGTTGGGCGTCATTCCCTCCAACAATTAACATCTCTGTTTTATCCGTGTTTAAAGACAAGTAGTTAATACAACTAATTAAAGACAACATTGGAGACAGTTCATTTGATCTAAATGAAAGGTTTAACTGGGTGTCATCTGCATACGAGTGAAAATTAACATTATGTTTCCTAATGAGAGATCCCAGTGGAAGCATGTAAAGTGAAAACAGTAAAGGTCCCAGTACTGAGCCCTGTGGGATACCATATCTCACTTCTGTGTATAATGATGGAGTACATTTATGTACATATTGGAATCGATTTGATAAACAAGAACTAAACTAAGCAAGCACGGTGCCTGTAAGCCCCACATCATTTTCTAGCCTGTGCAGTAAAATAGAATGGTCAATGGTGTCAAATGCTGCACTTAAGTCTAACAAATCACTGAACGTTCAATTAAATCAATCGTGAAGAAATGGAAAGAGTATGGCATCCACAACAACCAAGTAATCATATAAGAAGAAGGCTAGTGAGGGAGGCCACCAAAGAAACCTATAACAATTTCTGAAGGAGATGCAATCTACAGTTAATAAGACTGGGGAAATGTGTAGACAACAACTGTTGTCCAGGTTCTTCACTAGTTGCAGCTTTATGAGAGAGTGGCAAAGAGAACAAACGCATGTGGCATCTCTTTAAAGCACATGGGAGACTCTGACGTAACATGGAAGAAACCCTGTACAAGACGGCAGTCCATCACTGGTCAAACACACACAGACACAGCAAAAACTAAGGACAATTTAGAACCGCAAATTCACATGAACATGGCATTAATGATAAAGACTAAACCTACTGCATGACCTTCAGATATTAATGTAGTGCCTTTACATAGTGTCCAACATCCCATGATGCTTTACAAATGTAGTGTACTTGTTTACAAATTTTTATTATCCAGACCCAGGCGACTGAAATTACCTACTTAAGGTGACCAGTGAAGCAAAATGTTAGTATCTAGGTCAGGTTTTATATATGAGGCTCCTGGTATCCTGGCACTGCCAGGTCTGTAAAGTTATGCAATGAATGGAGTAAAATGTGTACCAAATTTTTAAAAATGCCTTGAATGGATAAAAAGGATGATACAAAAAAGGTTACTATAGACAACCACTGGTGATGGGAACATCAGGCAATTGGGAAAGTGGAGCTCAAGAGTAGGATCTGCTACATAGAGAAGAAGGAGTTCATAAAATAATAATACATTAATGCATTTATTTACAGTATCTCATTAACCTGCTCATTCCAATACAGGGCCAATTGGTAGAGCCATCCTCGTAGCATCAGGAACAAAATAGGAACTTGCTCTTACAGGTAAAATACATTTAAATGAATAACAATTCAAGTCATTGTCATTTTGTCCTGTTTATGTCCCCTCTTGCACTGTAGCCCTCCAGCATTTCTGTGTAGTCATCAAAGGATTAATACAAAGTTGCCCCTCCCTGTGGTTTCGCCAGCCTGAACATCTCCCACAGCTCATTTCTGCAGTTGGCATTTACACTGTGAAATTACAAATTTGGCAGACACAGCACTCACCTGCCGAGACAAATTAGCTTACCTAAATTACTGGTGATGGAAAAAGCAGGTGACAAAGACAGACAAACTTACAGTTGGATAAGTAGATACATGGAATTAACTCACAAGTAGCACAAGGGCACCTCTTTTCATTAAGAAAAATCAAAGAGAGACTGATGGGTGGAGTCAATAGGTCAAACAGTGCTTAGTGGGCTGGACCTTAATTAACCAAAGGGGTGTAGTGGGTGGGGCTAAAGAAATCAAAAGGAAATGGGATGGGCAGAACTCAAAAGCTTCAAAATAAGTCTGGTTGACAAATCTTAATAAGTTTAAGTGATTTTGTTAGGTATGCTATTGTTATTGCACATTACTTTTCTTTTATTTTGATATTATATTACATAATTTTGAAATTTTAGTAGGCAGCACTATTTTGTTGTCTTCTGCTGTCATGACAGTTATCAGTCATGTTGTACTGCTCCTTGAGACCCTTTTCCCACCCCGAAGTGGCATGATTATAAAATGTGCTACCAATCCCTAGAGAAGCAGCAAAAAGACATAAAAAATGAATAAACAAAGCACCAATGACCAACACTATGTTCCTACTAGACACACAACAAATACAGAGCAAATCAACAGAAGAAAAATGAATAAGTGGAAATAAAATTAGTATTAAGATACACACAACAAATAAATCAGCTATTTACAAAATACCTGCACTGCAGTGCACTCTCCACACTCATGCATTACAATGCAAAACACTCCACTGCACAAATAACAATTATCATGAAGGATTAACAGAGAATGAGAAAAAAACAAAGTCCTTAAATTTTCCATCAGTATAATTAATGTTTCCTTAATGCCTTTGATTATGAGAGGTTATGACGAGCCATACCTCAGTCCAGGGAAACATCTATCACCCACAGCCTCCTCATACAGGTATATCAAGCCCTCTCTCAAATTCACCACAAAAGGTAAAAAGGATCCTTTATGTTGTCAAGTCCTCTTGCCTTCTATAAAATGAACCTGGGTTCACCTGATGTCTTCTGTAGGCAGGGTATTTTTTTTCGCTGATATACCATTGTTCCAATATGCCATTGCTCCTTGCCTCTCCTCTCTTTGCTATTGCACCTTCACCTTTTTAGGTATAGTCAGCCACATCCCTTTAAGCTTTTATTGGCCCTCCAAATCAGGTGGTCCTTCCCAGGTAGTCCATAGGTTTCCAATACCTATTCAGATTCTTTACTAATTACAGCAATAATGAAAAGGTACAACCAGATGATGAAACTAAACACACTTGACAACTATTACAATGGGATGTGTTGTATTGTCTTGTTCCAATCCAGGATTCCTTCCCGGGAAGGGGTCAAAGTCTTATTTTATATCCTTTTAGTTCATTTTTGGGCCATGTACTTATGTTAATGTTGTTTTTTTTTGTTTATTATGTGATTTATTCTTTTTAATTTGGATCTAGTCTATAAGCTCCTTGTATTATGTTCCATGACTTTTTAGGGTGGTGCACCAAGAGGTGGGGCCACCTACAAATCACCACCAGGAACTGCACCCTATAAATCCAGTGTTCCTGGTGATTTATTTCAAACATGCTGGGGAGTTGATGAGTTTATTTGTGCTTCTTTCATTTGTTGGATTTCTGGATTTTTGGACCTTCTACTCTGTATTTTTACCTGTTTTTGGTCTCTGTTCACCTTGGATTGTCTTCTTGTTACAGGCAGTTCCATTTTACCTTGGTGTTCCACAGAGCTTCATTGAGATGGGAATACTTCTTTGTGAATATTATTTAGTGAAAATTCTGTGGTGGGTTTGATGGTGACATTCCCTTCTAGTGGTGCATTATTAGAAGTGCCTTTGAAACTTATTGGGACTTTCATGCTTTTTCCCAGTCCATGATATGTACCATAAGGTTTACCTATAAAAGATGGTGGCATGCTTCAGCTTGTTTCTAAGTATATGAATACATTCCTAACATATGGATCCTGTTTATTAAGCTATGTTTCTATGCTATTTTTTTGTGTGTATTTTTGGTTACTTTTTTTGTCTTTAGTTTTTGAAACTCATTTTGCTTTTGGTAGCAATACTGTACTGATTGGAAAGGTGGTCCATAAAAATTTTATGAGTGATGTGGCACTGGTCGAAAACTGCAAGTCAGAAATAAAGACTACAAAAGCCAAATGGCTAACCAAAAAATCAAAGTCAATAGGTCAAAACTAGTTTCTGTTGCCAGAACTCACAAAAAAAGAATTGCAAAATTGCTATTTAAAACACTTTGACATAATCTAGGAAGGCATACAGTTACCTTTATACCATTGTGCCGTCCATCATGGATGGGAAAGATTGCAATGACATCGAAAACACCATAATACTTCTCGCAGCCAAACAAAATGACAATGAAAATGGAAGTAAATAATTATAAGCTTTTCATGGAAAATAAGGTGGACCATTACGTACCTTGCATCCAAAAATCACAAGAAAGAAGTCCCAATTAATTTTCTCCCAAGCAGGTGTCTCACATGTGCGAACAGAAGGCAGCTAAAGGGCTTGAGTAAATGTAATACCACATCAGACCAGGGGGAGGCAGGATGTGCTGACTGTCTTTCTCAGTTCTTTGCAGACCATCCCTGAGAAATTCTACCAGGTTCCGGCACCTTGGATGACGTCACTTCCAGTTCTGGCCCTGATGACGTCACTTCCTCTACGGGCCTTTAAAGCCGCCAGATTACCTCCAGTCTGGCAGTTCTGTTTTAGAGTCAGTCTTGTGAACATCTCTGTTCAATTATTTGTAACTTTTGCAGCCAGGATATAATATATGGGCGGCTGCCCTAAACCTTTATGATGTCTGGAGTGAATTACTTGTCACACAGGAAAGGCACAAAAATTAATAATGTCATTCTTAACAAAGACTTTTTGATCTACTGGTAACGAACCTCTTCCTGTCTTTAACTAGTCATTTTTGGAAGCCCTCCTTTTCATCTCTTGGGCAGTTTTTGATCTGTCCATTTCAGAACAATAGCCTTCTTCATTGCCATGCATTTTACTTTTTTGTCTTGGATGTTTAAGTCAAAAGAACCACTAACTGATGATTCAGAATAATCACATCAAAGCCTGATTGACAAGCAGAACAAAACAAAGATAACATGATGGACAAACTCAATATATCAGCGAAACCTGACAAGTGGAACTCAGTAAAATCAAATGAAGCCTGATGGGTTTAGCTCATTGCTTTGAAGAAAGCCTAGTGGTTGGGGCTAAGTGTATGCAGGGAGTGTGAGGGACCAAACTCACTGAATCCAAGTGAATGTGTTGGGTGGGACTTAAGCAATCAAAGAGCACCTCATGGGCGGAGCTCCACAAATTGACACCTTGTATTCAAATCAGTGCATGAAGTGAAAACAAATTATTGCTGGTGCTCTGTTTTTGTTGGCTCCTTATTCCACCTCAGTCTAAATGCAATTTAAATTTAACACAGTTTCGTAATAAAGCGGGGTGGTGATCTTCATTGGAGTTTTGAGTGCATTGTTATTTATATATTTCTATGAACAGATAGGGGGAGGTTGTTGTGGGATTCCCCTTTAGGTTTCAAGCACACTGATAGAATCACATTATACCACCTTGGGGATTTCAAACATGATAAGAGAATGGGGCAGAGTGTGTGTGTAGGGGGGGGGGCTACAATCTGTATGGTACCATTTATTCACCGTTCTCAACCATTGAAATGGAAAACTGCAGCTGTGCTGTACTGGCACGTAGCGACCCACTTCAAGCACTGATTCAAATAGACCAATCACATTGTGCTTAGTTAGTGCTGCTGTTTGCCTAACAGCTAATTTCCAGTCCCCCTTGGATAGATAGATAGATAGATAGATAGATAGATAGATAGATAGATAGATAGATAGATAGATAGATAGATAGATAGATAGATAGATAGATAGATAGATAGATAGATAGATAGATAGTCTGCAGTAACCCTAATTTCAAAAGCTGATTGCTCTGCTTATAAAAAGGTAATGTGATCATTTGAAGTGATTTGATTTTGATGTGATATACTTTATTAATGGATATACACAAATCAAAGCTAATACTGTTAATAATGCTATGAGGTGTTGAAAGCAGCCCGGATACAGACAGGCAGACACCGATGGTTTACACCCAAGCACACGTTTATTCATATTTCTATTTACAAGTGTATCGCACACAACCCAGTGGCCCTGCATCAATCACCCTCAGTTCAGGCCTTTCACAACAATCCTTTCTCTCTTTAATGCCTCCACTTCTCTCCTCCGAGCTACGTCCACTTCCACCCGACACCAGCTCTCGAATGGGGGTAGGCGGCCCCCCACTCGGATGTGCTCCAGGTGCCTCCCGATGAACTTCCGCCGGCACTTCCTGGTGTGGTGGATTGAGATCATTTATGTTAGGCAGAATGCCTAGAGGGGGCTGGGTGGTCTTGTGGCCTCAGAACCCCTGCAGATTTTGTTTTGTTTTTTTCTGTCCTCCCTGGCCATTGGACCTTACTTTTATTCTATGTTAATTAGTATTGCCTAATTTTATTTTTTAATATATTTTGTCTTTTTTCTTTCTTCATCATGCAAAGCACTTTGAGCTACATCATTTGTATGAAAATGTGCTATAGAAATAAAAGTTGTTGTCAGACTTATCATCACAAGGACTGAAGTGGAGCTGGACTGTGGATTGCTGTAAGTGCCTGTACTGTTAGTGGAAATTTTTCTGTTATTTTTTTCCTGTTATTAGCTATTTTTTTTCCCAAGCAGGGCCACAGGCTGAGCACCAAAGTTGCCCTGATGGTAGGTCAGGCCATGAAGGCCATGTTACAGTCTTCTCTGTTCAACCTCTTAGACTTTACCTATTTCTTTGAATATAATAAGACTAACTAAAATGCTTATTGTTAAAAATGCCTTTTAAAACCAATAAATTAGATGTGATTTGCGGTTATTTTCTAACCAGTAACGGTGCACTGCATGATAACATGCAGTGAATACACTTGACAACAATTTTCAGACTCTTTCTCTGTACGTTTAGCATTCATTTGCTCAGAGGTTGATGCGCTTGCTGCTTCCTAAGCAACTCTTCTTTTCTCCACCCTAGTGGTCCACTTCTTCTCTTCTAACGTCGGCATCTTTACGCGTTAAAAATGATCAAGTCAGTGTTTGTGTTGCAATTACTTAGTAGGTTTTCCTTAATTTTTCACTTAACCTGGCATTTAAGTCTTCAATCTGCCTCAAGAATGATTTAAGATATGAAGAGGAAGGGGAAGTGATGGCAAAGGTGGTAGGGATGAGAACGGTGCCCATACACATGTGCTGGCCGCTGCTGAGAGTTGATTCTAAAATAAAATAAAATAAAAAAAGGAATAACCTTGGAGGTCAATCATCACCCCGAAGTGGACAGTAGATGTCATGTAGTATATGTGTACCAAATTTCAGGTCAATAGGTCAAATGATTTGCGAGCTACATGTGATTTAAAGTCCTAGACAGAAAAACGGACAGCCACAGTAGTGTATTATATAAGAAGATATTACTATTTAATATCAACCAAATATAGTGTTTACCTCTATTCCTTATTGGTTTCTATGAGTGCCCCTAATTTTGTGGTTCACAAAAATGTAACATCCCAACCCCACCGCTACTAAATTTTCTGTGGACACCCAGGGGTGTCATTAGTCTTCCCTGGAGGGCCATATAGTTAATAATTGTATTATTACTTATTATTTGGCTGACACCTTTATCCAAGGCAACTCACAACTTTTGAAATACAATTGGTTACATTTCCCTTGTTGTTTTTCTAAATGGAGTCCTGGCAGGTGAAGTGACTTGCTCATGGTCACACATGCGTCAGTAGCGGTAGTAGCTGTAGGTTTTGTTTCAACCCCATTTATTAATGAGAAATCCGTTACTGTTGTTGAAAAGCCACATTTTCATTCTTCATTTTAGTTGTCCCGCCTGTTAGGATTCCTCACCCTTAACTGCATGTTTTAGTCTTAAGTCGCCGCTTTTACTGTTTTCGGTGGCTTCTTATTAGAAATAGGGTGCAAATGACGTTCTTCATCCAGCTTGTGTATCTTTTCACCTGTGAACTATCTGGTTTAATAAAACGTTTGGAAGGAAACTGACCAGAAACTAGTACATGACGGAGAATTCCTCAATTCGCTTCAGGCTACAAATCATCTAGACCAGGGGTGGGCAAATTCATTCCTGGAGGGCCGCAGTGGCTGCAGGTTTTTGTTCCAACCCAATTGCTTAATAAGAAGCTCTTATTGCTCAAGTAACACTTCTGCTTCATTTTAGTTATCTCCCTCGTTAAGATTTTGAACCCTTTTTGCTTATTTAAGTCTTAAACAGCTGCATTCTCGGTTTTTAATTGCTCTTTATTAGCAACAAGATGCAAATGACAAAAGAAACCAGCAGTTATCCATTTTGCTTGTTACCCTTTACACCTGTGGGTATTTATCGTGTACTATTTGGTTTAATTAAATACTTGGAACGAAAGAGAAGAGAAAAAAGTGAAGGATTGAGAATTACCCATCCGTTTTACACTTCAAAGTATTTGGATGATATCCTTAGAATGGAAAAAAAAAATCTAGGATATGAGAATGACTTGACATAGCAGAGTTAAAGCACTAACAAGCCATGAAATGTAATTATTGGCAAGGATTATTTTCTAATTAAGCAACTGGGTTGGAACAAAAACCCGCAGCCACTGCGGCCCTCCAGGAATGACTTTGCCCACCCCTGATTTAGATGATATCAGTACGAACAATAAAAGAATGGGCCAACACGGCAGAATGAAAACACTAACAAGTCATAAAATTTAATAATTTGCAGCAGCTTCATTGGTTTCTAGTTAAGTTCTGCATTCAATTCAAAATTCTCCTAATAACTTTTAAGGCTATCCACAACCTCACCCCTCCATATCTGTCTGACCTCCTCCATGTTGCCATTCCCTCCCACACCCTTAGATCCTCTTCCTCCATCCACTTGACTGTCCCCTTCGTCCATCTTACCACTATGCTCCCCAGCTCTGGAACTCACTGCCATCTGAGCTTAGAAATATTAAATCATTTTCACTTTTCAAATCTAAACTTAAAACTAATTTGTTTAAGACTGCTTTTTCTCTTTGATTACAATTGCTCTGTCTGATTTTAATTTTTGTATTTTAGTTTTGTTTATAATCTGTGTTTTATCTATTGTTTCGTGTCCTTGAGTGTTTAAAAAGGCGCCTACAAATACATAAAATGTATTATTAGGGGCAAGAATTGCTTTCTAATTAAGTAACCAGGTTGGACCAAAATCCAACAACGCTATAGTCCTCCAGGAATGACTTTGAACTAAATCTACAGTATGTCTTTATTATTCTATGTCTTTGTTATTATTATTCTAGTCTTCTAGTCTTTTACAGTCTAGTCTAGTTATTATTTTAGTCTTTATTATTCTATATAGCGCCTTTCAAATTTGCTGTTGTCACACACTTGCGCATGGGGGACAGTTTACATGCTCAAATATTGTTATTTGCCAGCCAGACTGGGGGTTGGCACTCTCACCTGATTCACTCTCCTCTTATACCTCCCACTGCATCCCAGCCAAAGACCCTGACTCATATTGACATAATGGCATAATTTTCGCTACCCAGAATTCCCCTTCCTTCTACATCAGTTCCTGTTCCGGCTGTCCTGACTCCACCTATTTCTCCTACCCGCTATATTTATAAGCAGTCTCACTGTGTTATGTCAGTTCATTTGTGATCTCTGCTTTGTAAAACTTTCTTTGCTCAGCTGTTTTTTTTCCTAGTATGCGGGCATTGATCTAGAGGACGCTAGCCATGGCACCTTAAATATTTGGTCATGCTTTTCACTGAAATGAACTTGCAAGGCGCTGTTAGCTAAAGGAATGGATTTCTTGAGGTAGCCTGTGACAAGTGGAAATTTACAGCCGCTTCAGCACTCGAGTCTGTCCGCGCCCCTGACGAGATAAAGCCTGGCCAAATAGTTTCCTGAAGACACGGCGGGGTGTCGAGTGTCAGCTACCTGCACTGACGGACTTTTCTCTTTGCTTTTCGCAGGTCTCTTTATCATGAAACGCCGTTCTCTCGCGGCCGATAACGCAGGTGACAATGGCTCCTTTATGTGAAGGGCTGTCTTGGCGCAAACGCTGACACGACTCAGACAGTTTGACAGGAAGTTAGTTAAAAATCAAACTGCAGATCAAACGGGACTCGGCTAAACAAACGGATCAAAGGTGTGCGTGTGCTTTTATGGCACACATTCTTGGAGGCGCTGCGAATAAATGACCTCATGTCTTGATGAAAGAGCCCGTGGAAACTGCCATCGCGGGCCGGGAGGCAGAGGACAAATTCGGGATGGAAACGTGCGATCGCTGCACCCTTGGATTGTCAGTCTTTTCTTGTTGATGAAATGCAAGGCAGGACGGGGTGCAAGATTTATGAGGGGTGGGCTGAGTGTGATTGAGATTGGGGCTCAGTCGTCCCCTAAAACCCATCGCTATTCTATTCAAAAGGACAGAAGATGGGAGTGAAGGAAGTAAGAACAGAGAGAAAGAAAGAGAAAACCCTCTGACATGTCCTCCTGGTGACGGGTTAGAGGGCAGGCCTGTCACCATGAAGTACACAGGACACCACTCACCAGGCATAAAGAAAAGGAACAGGCATGTGTTGCATGTATTTGTCTGTGCCTTTGTTTATGTGTCTGTTTAGTGTGCTTATTGGTTCAGTTAGGAGTTCATCTGTAGAGTTGTTCTTTTATTTGAACATTTGTTTATATGCTAACTGTGACTGCCACCTAAGATAAGATGAAATCTAAATAATTAACGTAGACCTCAGAGTTAACGTTTACACGAAATGTGCATATCCCTGTTGTATGCCATTTTGTATTGTGAAAAGCAGTGTTGTATCTCAGAATGGATGAATAGTAACTTTCTCAAATTAAATAAAGAAAAAACCGAAATCTTAGTGATTGGCAATAATGGATACAATGATGCTATTAGAAATAAACTGGATGCATTAGGATTAAAAGTCAAATCGGAGGTAAAAAGCTTAGGGGTAACCGTTGATTGTAATCTGAATTTTAAATCGCATATTAATAAGATCACTAGGACAGCATTTTTTCACCTAAGAAACATAGCAAAAGTTAGACCTCTTATATCATCGAAAGATGCAGAGAAATTAGTTCATGCGTTTGTCTTTAGTCGGCTAGATTACTGTAATGCACTCCTTTCAGGACTACCCAAAAAAGACATCAATCGTTTGCAACTAGTGCAGAATGCAGCTGCTAGAATCCTTACCAGGAAAAGAAAATCCGAACACATTTCTCCAGTTTTGATGTCACTACACTGGTTACCTGTGTCATTCAGAATTGACTTTAAAATTCTGCTTATGGTTTATAAAGCTTTAAATAATCTCGCCCCGGCTTATATATCGGAATGTCTGACACCTTATATTCCAAATCGTAACCTCAGATCCTCAACTGAGTGTCTCCTTAGAATTCCAAGAGCAAAACTTAAAAGAAGTGGTGAGGCGGCCTTCTGCTGTTATGCACCTAAAATCTGGAATAGCCTGCCAGTAGGAATTCGCCAGGCTAATACAGTGGAGCACTTTAAAAAACTACTGAAAACACATTATTTTAACATGGCCTTCTCATAACTTCACTGTAATTTAATCCTGATACTCTGTATATCCAATTCATTATAATAACTATTCATTCAAAATCTGTACTAACCCCTACTCTCTCTTCTGTTTCCTTTTCCGGTGTCCTGTTGGTGGTGGCGTGCGCCACCACCATCTACCCAAAGCACCATGATGTTCCAACAATGATGGATGGATTAAAAGCCAGAAGTCTGTATAACCATCAGCATCAAGTGACTCCGTGAGAACCCTAACTACAAAGAGGACTATTTCATTTATGTTAGGTAGAATGCCCAAAGGGGACTGGGCGGTCTCGTGGCCTGGAACCCCTACAGATTTTATTTTTTTCTCCAGCCTTCTGGAGTTTTTTTTTGTTTTTTCTGTCCACCCTGGCCATCGGACCTTACTCCTTTCTATGTTAATTAATGTTTTATTTTAATTTCTTATTTTGTCTTTTATTTTTCTTCTCTTCATTATGTAAAGCACTTTGAGCTACTTTTTGTATAAAAATGTGCTATATAAATAAATGTTGTTGTTGTTGTTAATGTTTGAGATGCACCATCTGTTGAAATTAAAAATGCAATGCATTTAATCAGTAAAAATGTTTGTGATGCTCCTTCTTTTGGAGTGACAGAGACACAGCAACTGGGTGGACACACAGACACATCCTTTTAAGGTGAATTGGTGTGTGTGTTTTTGCCTTATTTACTTATTGTGGCATAATAGTTTCAGCTTTGGGCTTCAAACCTTGAGTTTGTGGGTTCAAATCCTGCCACTGACATAGTGAGACCATAAGCAACTCACTTCACCTTCCTGTGGTCTACATGACAACAATAAATGGAATTTACAGACTGTAGCTCAATTTAGTAAGTCACCTTGAATAAGAGTATCAGCAAAAGAGTAAGTATAATAATAATAATAATATATTTGTTTGTTTATGTACAGTAATTGGCATCCTATTCAAGTTTGTGTTAAGTGTTGCTGTTCACTTTCATTTTGTATGAAAGATAGAAAAGGCATTGTATACATTAGAGCATGTCAGACAGACATGAACACTTAGAGGACACCTTCACGGCTCAGACAAGGTAAGCAGTACCACTCCACACCAAGAGAGGGGGGAGTTTGTAAATTCTCTCTTTTCCTCCACAGTTTCAACGATCGGGGGGAAGCAGACTGATGTCACTTCTTTATATCCCACAAAGCTCTGCCACCTTCCCAGATATCCACTGTATCACAGGGCCAAAGACTGGAAGTGGTCATTCACTTCTGGACCCACAACTGAGGGAGATGAATCTTCTGCTCAGAGTGTTGTTACTGACAGTACCTGGTTGTGGTGGTGGCCATTTTTGACTTGAGTCTTATTTTCTTCTTTTCATTTTTCACTGTTAAAAAAAAATCACCCCAACTCTTTATCCATGTCTCATTTGTTATTCTTGCAATAGATAGATAGATAGATAGATAGATAGATAGATAGATAGATAGATAGATAGATAGATAGATAGATAGATAGATAGATAGATAGATAGATAGATAGTCATGAAGGGCACTACATCAGATAGATAGGCAGATGAACCTTAAAATTCCACATATTGGATAGATTGATGTTATAGGCATTACATAAAATAGGGTAAGAGACATTCGTGAAGGGCACTACGTCAGTTGGATAGATGGATGCAAAAGTGTACTTTATTTGATGGATAGATGGATAAAGACATAGCCATGAAGAGCACGCTAAGTGATATACGTAGTGTGATAAACCCAGGGTGTCAGTGAGCCCCAAACCCCAACATGATCACAAAAACACAGTCCTTTATCAAAAATAAACAAAGGTTTTATTTAAATACCTCAAAACGTATTACCAATACGCACAAAACACTGGTCTTTTTCTCTCCACAATATGTTCTCTCACCACCGCACTGCCCTCCTCCAGTCAAGTCTTGCCTCTCTACCACCCAGCTCTGACTCTCCTGAATAAGGGAGTGCGGTCCCTTTTATTACAGACTCGGGAGTACTTCTGGTGCCAGGGTAATTGCCCGATGGAATTACTTCCGGGTCACACAGAAGTCCATTATTTGAGTAGGGAACTACATTACCCGGCATGCCCTGCTGGCTTCCCACTGGGTGGGGATATCCGGGACTGCTGCCTTCTAGTGTGCTGGGGGAATAACAGTTCCCCAGTGATCTCTCTGCTTCTATAGGGGTTGTCTGTCCATTTCTTCCTTCCAGGTCTGCTTCCTTTCCTGGCCGGGATGTCTGTCCAGCCCGTGTGGCATCTACAATAGTTTATACATGGACATGAAATCACACTATATTATGTAGATAGATAGGGAAGACATTCTATTAGGTAGACATAAAAATACACTATATTGGATGAATAGACGTCAAACGCATTATATAAGGTAGATGAACTTGAAAATAATAGATAGATAGATAGATAGATAGATAGATAGATAGATAGATAGATAGATAGATAGATAGATAGATAGATAGATAGATAGATAGATAGATAGATAGATAGGACATCATATTAGACATGGAGTGGATAAGAAAGGGCGCTATACTAGATAGATTAGATAGACAAACAGACAGATAGGAATATTAACACAATTAATTTCAGCTTCATGGCTGGATTCACTGAGTCACGCCTGCAAGTCCAGTCTCGCAAAAATATCGTGAAGTAAACTAGCATAACAAACATGCAGAGCCAGAAGATGTCTGCTTCAGTGAGACGGTGTTGTTCTCTTTGGTGAATGACTCATGCAAAGTTTAAACAGCAAGTTAAACAATTATTTGGTTAAATAGGCATTGAGTCTCGTCAATTGTGCGCTACTGCAGGACCTGTGAGTCACCAATTTGTGGTCAAGTTGTCAGAATGCAACAAGCGCTGTGGCTATCTGACCTGCTTGTGTGTGAGATGTGGCTTTGGGAATGTCTGGTGCTACAGGTCTGTATTAAAACATTAAACATTACATATTAAAAAAAAGTTAAATATAGAATAAGTGATGCAGCAATAAGAATAAGAACATAAGAGAAACATGTTGCTGAATTCATGAGATAACATCTCTAATCATCTTGACACTGTCCTACCCTCATTATTATTATTATTATTATTATTATTATTATTACTGTATTTTGCCGGTGGCTGCTGTGGTGTCCATGCCCTGACTACTGATCTGAGGTTTAACCCAGCACTTTATGAAGAATGTGAGAGGTCAGTGCGATCTTCTCTACTTCTGTACTTTTTGAGCTGTGTAATGTCCTGGCAACTCATGCAGATTCTTTTCAAATCCTTTCTTGATGGTACCAAGAGATTTGACCATCACAGGCACAACTCTAATCTACGTGCCCCATATCTCTCTCACCAGATCTTTATATTTACTTTACTTTTCAGCTTCCTAGAGTAAGATAAAAGTGTCATCTGGGATGCTATGCTGATTATCAGGCACTGCTTCTCCTTCTGGATATGGTCCACTATATCAGGTAAGTTAGTTGAAATGGTATGATTGGTTTGCACTGCCATATCTTTACATGATGGTAGTGTCTCCAGAATTGACAACAGCCTCTACCATGTGATGGTGCCATTTCTCAGGCATTATTCCATCTAGTGCACTACAGATCAACCAGTGCAGATAACTGGTAACCTTGTTGTACTGGTCTATGTATTCAATAGAAGTCAGCATTGTGCATCCAGTGAAGATATGCTGATCATCTCCTCATCCTTCCCGCACATTTTGCACTTGCTCTCAACCTGCTGCTTCAAGATGTTCCATTGGTGGAACTTGGTGTTGATTTCCTGGTCATGAGCAACAATGAGAAGGTTTTCAGTTGTGGACCACTAGGGGGCGTACCGCTCACCTAACCCTGACACAGACAGTCTTTCCCAATAGCACACCTTTATTTAAGTGGGGAAATGTTTTTTTTTTGTTCCCCACTACACAGCACAGTACAAAGCACCAAAGATATACTACACAGTCCTTCCTTTTTCCTCTCTCTTTCTCTCTGTCTCTGTTTTCACCCCTTCTTCCACAAGCTTTGTCCTCCATCTCTTGACTCTAGCACCCTGACTGGTGGTGAGGTAGCTTCTTTTATAGTGAACCTGGAAGTGATCCAGGTGTTTCTCTACCTTCTTTCGGCTGCACTTCCAAGTGTGGCGGAAATGGTGCCACAAAGGGCTCAGCTGTGCATCCAGCACCTCCTGGTGACACCCACGAAGTCCAACAGGGCTGCTCCAATCTACAACTCCCGACATGTCCTGTGGGGGGCGGGGATGGGGAGGGGTTGCCCTCTAGTGTCTTGGGGAAGATGGTGACTCCAACATGGCCTCTCCCTTGGTCCAACCACCCAGCTGGTGTCTCAACCGGGAAGCCATCCTTTCTTGAGGCTGGGACCGTTCATCCATGTTTCCCTTGCACTTTTGTTCTGTCAAGGATATGGAAGCTTTGGCCATGCAATGGCTTTTTTTCAGCACCTCGATCTTCTCAGTTTCAGTGATGTTCCTGAGTCTTGGAATCATTGCAGATTGGATGACAAGTTGTGCTGGCAAGTACTTGCTCTTGATTTAGTTTGCCATATCTTACTCTGCTGGCCTCATGAGTCATCACAAGGTTATCTCTGGCAAACCTGATGTAATCACTCAACCCAAATATGGCATGGTTTAATGCAGAAATTAGTTTGATTAGTCCACAGCTACCATTCTATATCTTGATGTATTATCACTCAACATCTGCTTCTGAATGGTGAAGTCCATGCATGGTCAGGAGCTTCCTGATTTTTGCATCCATCCTCTTAATCTTAGATTTCTTGTAATGAATAATCTCAAAAATATACATGGGGTCTGGAATCATCACGGTGTTGATCTCTGAGATCTTGCTCTTCGAGTTAAGTTCAGACATGAGGACCAGGCAAAGTAATTGATAGTATCCCTTTGTTATCTTCTTCTTCATCTTGTGTGTGTTGATTACCATCATTTTTTCAATCCAGTGCTCGTGCACAAGCATTTCTGTACATTTTTGACATTTACAGCATCAACAAGTTAAATGACTTGCTCAAGGAGGTCAACTGGTGAGGTTGAGGTGGTGGTTAAACTGGGAACTTTAAAATGGACTAACATATAATGGCCCAACCACAGGGATAAGAGAAGTGTTACTTACAATAAGAACTGATCGCTTTGCACAGCACTTCACAGTTATGCTCTGAAGGAGCAATACAAAATGAAGGCCGGTTTGCAATCCCTGGGATGTTGATGGGCTCATAGAAGGGGCAAGTAGCATGTCCCAGTTCCCAGAAAGTGACCCATATGTGTGTGAGGCAGAGTAACCTACACTAAACAGGGGATTTGGAAGTCAATCTGATGGGATACCAAGGGTGTAGTAGAAATCAAACATATTCATTAAAGAAAGATACATATCCTCTACCAGGACAAGTCTGATAAAACCTATTAGAGTCAGTAATCAGGCAGGAGAAAGCTTGTCCATCTGCGTCATTTGCCATGCTGAAGAGGGAGCACCCATCACAGCAGTCTGTTACAGAATGAATAAAAAATACAGGTAGAGGGTTATATGTATAGACAAATTAATCTGTATAACAGTGTTGAATTAATGCTTACATATCATACTCTGGTGAATGACATGAGGTGCTTTAGTACAGAGCACAACCAGCCCAAAATCAAAGTCTTTTCTCCATTTTATCCTTGTTCTATAACATCTCTTAAATTCAGCTCTTATTCTGTTATGAAAACTGTATGCATCCCAACTAGAAAATCTTACTAGGTGCATGAAAGATCATTACATCAGCCAGTTCCTTGAACCATCTCACTGGAACATTCTGCTTGTTTACTTCACCATTTCAGCAGTCTCTTCGTGACAGCATTAGATGAACAAATGCTAACATATTTTACTGTGCACTGCAATTCAAAATACTTAATTACTGTTACCTCTAAATTATTTTCTCACAGGGCCAAGCAGCTCAGCACTGTGAATAGCCTTACCCTCACTGTCCTAACAAGCCTCACAGATGACAACACTTCATGGCCACAAAAGGACATTTGGTCCCTTATTGCTCAATTGTCCCATAGAGTGCAAACACTAGGTGTTGTCTATTGCCTCTGGGTCTTCAGGACTCATGAATAAGTCATGGTCAATGGCAGTGGCCTATAGATAGAGCTCTAGTTTTGTTCCCCTGTTACACTTAGACGTTTAATTCTGAGTGAGGATTCACTGTGGGCAGGACCTGCAGTGATCCCAGTGCCGGTTTAAGGCTTCCTTGGGCGCGAATATTTGGGAATTGTTGGGAAGAACAGTAGGTAAAGCAAGCATTTGCTGCTTGAAGGTGTCATACACGTGTGTATGGGAGACAACTTCATGGCTCATTTACTGGTAATTGCAGTCTGATCCAGTCAGTGGCGCTCTGCAGAATGGACGATTGACAGACTTTCCACCTCTGACGTCTCTCCCATCTTCTGTCCTCCTAAACCCTCCTCTTCCACTCCATCATCTTGGAAAGCATCTCTGTCGCCATCTTGCAGTCTGTCAAAAGAGACTCCCATCTGAAGGAGATGTATCTGCATTTTGGTGTGTTTTTGTTTTCCATTGCTATCTCATTTATACAGGGATCACCCCAACCATTTATCATCTCTCTTGTGGTTTATTACAGAGAACAGTAAGGGAACGCAGACAAGTGGGCAAGTCTCCACACCAACAGTCATAGACAACAGAGTTAGAAAGGCCCAAGGGTTTATTGTAGTCATGCACCCTGGATCACTTATTCATTTTTATTAATTAGCTTCTTGTAGGTGTTACTTTGGTATCAGTCAGGATTTCGGAACAACTTAAGGGCACCTGCTATCCTCCCAAACAAATTTTCATATTCATTAATATAAAAGGCACTACATTCATTCAATTTTACAATCAATAGCAGTTTATCAGTTGACAGACATGATAAAAAATAATTCAACAATCCCAAAAAGCTTTGAAGGCACTATATAAAACTTGACTTTTAAAGTGCTAACTAAAGATGATGCTGAATAAAAATGGAAATCTTTGTAGTGCTCTTATAACTGCATTTATTGCAAAAAATAGACTGGCTGCCTTTTAAAATCACTTTTTGAGAGTACTTACTGCAAAAGTTACTAGAAATAAATAAAATAGGTTGTTTATAACCTGCTTATTATGAAATTGTTATATGTAATAAAAAATGTAAACTTTGTATTGGACTTATGATTGTACTTACCGTGAAAATAAAAACTGCCTGTTAAAATCACTTTCTGAGATTGCATACTATAAAAGGCACTATATAAATTAGATTATCTGATTTGCAAATTGCTTATTATAAAAAATAACATTCATATAACAAAAATGAAGAGGTTCGTAATGCACGTTGTGGCCTGCAGGAGGTGCACCAGCCACCCAAACCCAGCACGGACAGACACCAGTGGGGAAGTGCTTCTCTTTCGTTCCCCACAGCAGTCCAGTACAGTACAGTACAGCACACAGCACTCTCTTTGCCTTCTTCTTGGCTTTCTCTCTTTCTTTCTCTCTTGGTCGCCTCCACTTCTCTTCCAGCAAGCGTCGTCCTCTCCCAGCTGTCTCCTTTTAAGCTGCACCCAGAACCACTCCAGGTAGCCCATTAGCATGTTCCGGATGTACTCGCAGGTGTGATGGAAACCCATTGTAATAGGGCCCTGCAGCCTCCGACAGGGCTGCAGTGAACTCCAATTCCCAGCATGCCCTGCGGGAATCAGTAGTGCCACAGCAACCCAGGGGGAAGGGCTGCCCTCTAGCATTCCAAGGGGAGATAATGCCATGAACATGCTCTCTTTCCCTGGTCCTTCCATCAAGTTGGCGTCCTGTCTGGGCAGTCTGCGACAATGTATAATTACACTTATTGCAAAATAAAAACTGAAAAGCACTATATGAAATGTTATTTGGTTTGTGACCTGCTCATTATATGTTAAATATAAGAAAAAATGACAGCTGTGTCATGCACTTATAATTATACAATTGGCTTTAACAGGCCCTGTCTTTTGTCATCCCCCCAGCCTTGATTCTCTAAGAAGACAAGGAAAAACTCCCATAGAAAACCCTATTAGGGAAAAAATGGAAGAAACCTTGGGAAAGGCAGTTCAAAAAAAGACCCCTTTCCTGGTAGGTTGGGTGTGCAGTGGATGTCAAAAGGAAGTTGGTCAATACAATACAATACACAGAACAGAACACAAGTAATCCTCAATATAACAGTACAATAGAAATAATACAAGTACAGAGCAGAATTCAACAGTAGTTGATATCACATAATAGGATTTGGATTTGTTCAGAGTCCTGGAGACCTCAGCCATCAAGCTGCCTGCCCCTATTGGCCATTCCACAGCTGAATCAGTACAGGGCCAGCGAATCTGATGAAAGAGACCCCTTTAACCTGACGATTCCTGCGATCCTCCATCATGACTTTACTTTATGCAGGCAGAACAACTTGGCAGTTGGGCAGTGGCACCAAGTGCCACATTTGAGTACCAAGAAGAGAAACAGAATAGGTGAGGGTTAGTCACACATTATAACTATCACTAGGGGGCTTCGCCCCCTGCTCGCTTCGCTCGCCAACCCCTGGTGTTGGGTAACCCGAAATACATTAATGTATGTATGAGATATATTGGAGTGTAAAGGTGTAGATGACGAACAAAGGAAGTAAAGAACCCATAGCATGGCACAATAGAAAGATTTATTGGAATATTTCTTTATACACAACATTTGTAGTAAAGATGGTGTGTTGTCCTTGAATGAGTTTTCCTTGGTATGGAGTATCTATAACTTTAACTTTAATGTCAGATGAACGCCGAACTCTTGAGAAGGCTTTGGGATTGTGTTCTGTGGAGCAATGAAACAGAACTTGAACTTTTCGGGCCTATGTCTGGAGGAGAAAGAATGAAGCATACACTGAAAAGAACACCCTACCTACAGTAAAACATGGCAGTGGCTCGGTGATGCTCTGGAGTTGCTTTGGATCTTCTGGCCCAGCAAACCTGCAGCGTGTGGAGGGTAAGATGGCTTCAATCAAGTATCAAGAAATCATGCCATATGTGAAGAAGCTGAAGCTTGGGCATCTCTGGACTTTCCAACAGGACAATGATCCCAAAGTCTACTAAGGCTTGGTTTAAGAAAAAGGCATGGAAGATTCTAGTGTGGCTGTCACAGTCGCCTGACTTGAACACCATAGAAAATCTCTGGTGGGATTTAAAAAGGTAGGATGCAGCACACAAACCCAAAGATATCATTGAGTTGGAGGCCATTGATTATGAGTATTGGGCTAAGATTACTTAGGAGTGCTGTCAGAATCTGGTGTCTGAATATCATCACATTTGCAGCAGGTCCTAACAGCAAAAGGGTGCTCTACTAAGTACTAAAGATGGATCACAATAAAAAATGTGCGTGTGTGTGGGGGGGATTGTTTGTGGGTGCTTTATATTGTAAAAATAGAGAAGGGCTTTGGAAGATAGAGGGTTGAAGATAAATAGGAAGAAGAAGACAGAATATCTGAGGTTTAATGATAAGGATTTAGAAGTTAGACTGGAGAGCTATTGAAAAGAATGGATTCATTTAAATATCTAGCATCAGTGGTAGCCCGGGATTGAATTAAGGTGAGTGTTAAAAGTCATGTGTTTAAGAGAGTGATAAGACCAGCAATGGTGTATGGAGCTGAGAAATGTGTGGTAAAGGGAGCACAGTAGGAGAAGAAGTTACATGTGACAGAAATGAGAACGTTGAGATGGATGAGTGGAGCTACAAAAGAAAGGACAGAATAAGAAATGAGACAATCAAAAGTACAACAAAATTAGGAGAAATGTCTAAGAAAGTAGAGGAAAGTAGGGTGAAGTGGTATGGACATGTGATGAGGAGAGACAATGAATATTTTCTGGGCAAAAGAATGATGGGAGGTGGATGAGTAAAGTGGAACTGGATGGATAAAATAAAAGATCTGAAGAAAAAGGGCTTGACTGGTGAGAAGGTGCAGGATCGAGCTGTTTGGAGAAGGTTGCTCAAGCACATCAAACTCACTTAGAAGTGGGAAAAGGTGAAGAAAAAGAAGAAGGTGCTATATAGGGAACAAACAAAGGTCTATATAATCCAGGTGGTTTGTTGTGTGGTGGGTGCGGCAATGTTTTATCAGCGTATGCTCCCAACCCATCTGTCTTTATGTCTATAGTTAGCTTGCTAGCTAAAGGCTGATCTCTTTTCAAGCATTCATTTTATGAAAGCCCCATCCATCTATTTTGTGACAAGCTTATCCATTTCAGGGTTACCACAAGGAATGGTGCTACATAAAATAAATATTGGTGCAATTTGTTGGTATGCTCAACGTGCCTCACATCAGACATCTTGTCAAGTTCAGCCCCTCCGTCTGACTCTTCAGCCTTCAACGCTTTCCTGTGCCGATTTCCTGTAATTTCACCTGCTAATAGTCAGTCCAGTGTCAGAGTAACGCTTGTGCTTGGCACCTTTGGTTAATGGAGTGCCTTGAACTGGTAGAACACTTGATTAGTATTCAAGGTTTGGACACTACATTCTGTTCATTGTTTCAAATGCTAAATATATTTAGAGTACTGTATTGATTTATATTTATGCGACGCCAAACGCATATCTGTTGTCTGTGGGCCAAACGTTGGAAGCTTTGCTTTGAGCGGTATTATTTGACTTGGTAGTTAGTAATGCATTTGTTCTATTTCATCTTCTTCTCGTTTTTAATATTCTGCTGCTTTTCCAATTGTTGACTAGGCTGTGTCGGCCCAGGGTTGGTTCCTGCCTTTCGCACTAGGATGCCGGGATACTCATTAGCTTCCTTGAGACCGCGTTGGACTGAACGCGTGTGAATGTGACGATCGAGGTGAGACCCTTCAGCTGTTGCGTTGTTGCGTGGAGCACTCGCATTATTTTGGGTTCTTTTTCATGTTCCTGTCAGGCGGTCACCCCTACGAAAAGCTCCTGTCAATGCCGAGAGTTTGGAGATGTGTGCACTGAAGAACACGGACATCTGCAGAAGCTCCTGAGAGCGGTCGGTGTTTTCTCTCTTATCGTCACACTTCTACGGATGTCTTAGAACTTGCTGCCATCTGCTGGACATGTGTCAGAATGCAGAGGTATGTTTCTAAACTCATGTGGGCAAACTACAATGTATTCTTTTCTTTACTCCTTTTACTTATTCCTGATTTCGACACACTTTTCTAAATCAGACAAGTACAAGTTACTTATTAAAAAGACAAAAGGACACAAAATTTGATTCAATATTAAACTTTAGTGTGCTGAGTTATTGCATGAAAACCGTTCGCATCTATTATGCTCACTGTATTTAAATGTTGAATATGTATTTAATGCTATTTGTTAAAATCTGCCATTCAGGGGAAAATATTAGGTAGCTAGCTTTCAAATTACCCTAAAAAATAGTAATCACTGAACAAAAATAGATTAAACTGCAATCCAAAGCCAAAAAGTTGGAGAACCACCAGAGTAGTGGTTTCCGCTTGGTGGAAGTCATCGTATTTGAGCAAAGTGGAGATTTAGTCGCTCAGACTGCCTTATCTGTCATGATCTTACAGATGCATTGCTTTAACAACAGTCAAACAACTGATGGACCTCCTTGCTCCATCACTACCCCTAACCACAATGTTAGGGCATATGGGGAGTTACTCTAAAGCAGCCATCATGGAGCAGTGACGTTTTCTTAACTTTAACATCGAATCCATTACTTCTCGCTGATTAATGTTACACCTATACCAACCCCTTCTGCTCTGTCTCATGCAATTTTCCTCCATCACTTTGAAGAACACCCTATTAAATCCAGCTTGTCAGTCCCTTCATTCCAGGTCACGTCCTGTAACACACCATCAGTGCTGTAAGTTTATGTGATTGTCAAGGGACGACGGGGTGAATCCGTGACTATGAAACACAAATATACCAGTGCTGGATTGAATGATAGCATTTTTCCTAAAAACACATTATTTACCATTTAATAAAAAAACTAAGGTCTGTGTGTGTGTCCAATTCCTCTGAGAATTTTGATTGGTCAGTATAGGTGATGCGATCGAAAGAGGAAGTGTGAGTCTGAGACACAATCAGAGCAGTAAAGCCATAGGAGGAATGATGAAAGAATGATGGGATGCATATAAGCAGACAGCAGGTGAACAAGGTGCCTTGAAATGACAGAGTCTGTGAAGCAGGCTTAAAGGAGGTGCTCAAGAGAGGTCCAGACACATGAGAGTGTGAGAAAAATCAGTGACAATACATGTATCACAGAACTCTGGACCTTATTCATAAGCAGTCTCTATGTGCCCCTTCCTCTCGGAAACAAACTTCATTCCAGGCTTTAAGGCCCCCCCCCCCCCCCCCCCCAATCAGTGGACCCTGGGTAATCATTACCCTACTCCCCCCCCCCCCCCCCCACTATGACACCCATGCATGTAGGGCAATAAATATGAAGCATTTTTACATTTGTTCAATTACCTGTTTTTGACAAGTATTGTTCACTCTTAAAAATAACGATTCTTTACTGGGTGGTAAACTGTAAAAAAATAGCTGTTCATTTTACAGCATAAAACTGTTCAGTAGTGAAGGCAAACAAATGTGAAATGTAAAATGGTAAAGCACTGTTTCAGTAACACAGAAGCTCAAAAAATTAAAGGAACACTTTTAAATCAGAGTACAGCATCAAGTCACTGACACTTCTGGGCTATTGATCTGGTCAGTTAAGTAGCAGAGGGGCTTCTTCATCAGTTTCAGCTGCTTTGGCGCAATAGAGGGGCAAAATGAGATGACCCCCAAAACAGGAACGAATGGTTTAACAGGTGGAGACCACTGACATTTTTCCCTCCTCATCTGTTTTTTCACTCGTTTTGCATTTGGCTATGGTCAGTGTCACTACTGGTAGCATGAGGTACAGGTAGTCCAACTTCTCCAGGATGGCACATCAATATGTGCCATTGCAAGAAGGTTTGCTGTGTCTCCCAGCACAGTCTCTAGGGCATGGAGGAGATTCCAGGAGACAACCAATTACTCTTGGAGAGCTGGACAGGGCCCCTCATAGAAGGTCCTGTCAGCAGGACCCACCGGTATCTGCTCCTTTGGGCAAGGAGGAACAGGATGAACACTGCCAGAGCCTACAAAATGACCACCAGCAGGCTGGCCACTGGTGTGGCTGTCTCTGACCAAACAATCAAAAACAGACTTCATGAAGGTGGCCTGAGGGCCCAATGTCCTCTAGTGGGCCCTGTGCTCACTGCCCAGCATTGTGTAGCTCGATTGGCATTTGCCATAGAATACCATAATTGGCAGGTCCACCACTGGCACCCTGTGCTTTTCACAGATGAGAGCAGGTTCACCTTGAGCACATGTGACAGATGTGAAAGGGTCTTGAGAAGCCGTGGAGAACGTTATGCTGCCTGTAACATCATTCAGCATGACCAGTTTGGTGGGTCAGTGATGGTCTGGGGAGGCATATCCATGGAGGGACACACAGACCTCTACAGCCTAGACAATGGCACCTTGACCACCATTAGGTATCGGGATCCAATCCTTGGACCCATTGTCAGACCCTATGCTGGTGCAGTGAGTCCTGGGTTCGTCTTGGTGCACAACAATGTCAAGCCTGTGGTGAGAGTATGCATGCAGTTCCTCGAGGATGAAGGAGTTGATACCATTGACTGGCCCCCACGCTCACTCGCCTGACTTCAATCCAATAGAACACCTCTGGGTGTCGCATTATGTTTCAGTCTATCTGACGCCGCCAGGTTGCACCTCAGACTGTCCAGGAGCTCCGTGATGCCCTGGTCCAGATCTGGGAGGAGATCCCCCGGGACACCGATGTTGTCAGGCATGCATACAAGCACATGGGAGCCATACAAACTACTGGGCATGATTAGGAGTTGTTGCAATGACATTTCGGCAAAATGGACTTGCCTGCCGCATCATTTTAACACTTTGATTTTCACGGTGCCTTTGAATTCAGCCCTCTGTAGGTTGATAATGTATTTTCACTCCCATCAAACGATGTGGCATTGTTTCATTCCTAACACATTACCCAGTCCATATCAGTAGAGATATTCAGCAGGATTATTTTTCCCTTTGAGATCTGACGTGTTTTCAAAGTGTTCCTTTAATTTTTTGTTTTTGTACAGTGTACGGTTCCTTGTAGAACTACAGTATTCCTTGACAAAGCGCCATTTGATTCTGCGAAAGGTTCTCTGCATATGAAGTTGGTTCTTTGTGCTTTGAAAAACTTTTTTATATGTAGAAAAAACTGGAAATCTTGAATATATGGTGGGCTACCAAGAACATTAACAGGTTAAGAAAACCAGAATTTAGTCTGTGTTTCTGTACGTATGCAGGAAGAGTCCTTTTCAAATCATGACTCAATGGTATTTCACAAAGTTGTTATCATTTATTCACAGTTATTTAGTGCATGAAGCCTGTTATGGATCTAAATAAATAAAAGTTCTTTCCAGAACCTTCATGAAGATGTGTCTTTTGAGAATTAAAAAATGGTTCTGTTATGGCCTCGCTCTGAAGAACCAATTTGGTACCTTTATCTTTAAGAGTGTGGCTAATAAAATAAATGTGGTGATTGCAACCCAGCAAAATCACCAGTAACAATAGTGTTAATGTAACTATTAAAGGATTAGTTCTCGAAAGAGTGCTTCCATATACAGACAGTGCACTTTACGTGTTAATTTAACACTGACAATTTTGCTGTGAATGTGGAATTTACGCTGGAATTAAAAGGCTGTCGGCTATAGGTGATCCACCATACCTAAAAAGTATTAGTTTGTAAATGGCGTTTCACTGCACTCGTCAACAAAAAATAAATAAGTAAATAAATAAATAAATAATGCAACAGTTTGCATTAAGCATTTTGAGCTTATGTCAACTTCAGTTTAATTAAGTAGATTCAACACACTTCCATAAGTTGAATTAGCTTTTCTTTTATATTTAAAACTGTTTTAAATTGTCATGAACTTAAAAATTAGCAGTCATTTTTTGAAGTTTGTGATGCAAAAAAATGTAAGCTCTTTCAAAGTACTCCTTTTTCAATACATTAAAGGATTATGAGCTTCATCTGTTCCTCCCAGGAAACAAACTCTGGTCTCCTCATTGCGAGGCAGCAATGCAGCACTACCAACACCATACTGTGCCATCTCTTTATGTGTCATCCATCCATCCATCCATTTTCCAACCCGCTGAATCTGAACACAGGGTCACGGGGGTCTGCTGGAGCCAATCCCAGCCAACACAGGGCACAAGGCAGGAACCAATCCTGGGCAGGGTGCCAACCCACCGCAGGACACACACAAACACACCCACACACCAAGCACACACTAGGGCCAATTTAGAATCACCAATCCACCTAACCTGCATGTCTTTGTGTAGTTAGTAAATATAACTTGGGATTCAAGCTGACAAAATTTTACACATTTATGTTGTTCCGGATAGTTTTATCTCATTATTTGTTAACATTATCAATTAAATTATGACTCCAACATAAACTGATTATCCGTTATACAAAGCCTGTATAAAGACATCACTTTGATCAGACGATTTGGTTTGTAAATAATGTCCTACTCACTCTAAGAGACAGTTTCTGCACTCCAGACAGTGTTGTTCAGCTAATTTGCCATGAACTTGTGCAGACATGGTGAGTGGGTGGGGACTTACACACGCCATTTCCAAGTGAAGGCGGAGACATGTCACGTCTGCCAATCAGACTTGATTAAGTTACCCCAAGGCCATTTAGTTTTTCATCAGTTAATTCATAAAGTGGAATTCATGCAACTTACAATAGTAAGTCAAAAAAATCACTACTATTATTGGGTCAGCATAACGTATTAAATGATTTTTTTAACTGAGAAAGTTTAAGAAAATCATTAAATTAGTATTGGGTCAGAATGATGTATTAAATGATGTTTATAATTTAGAAATTGTCCATCCATCCATCCATTATCCAACCCGCTATATCCTAACTACAGGGTCACGGGGGTCTGCTGGAGCCAATCCCACCCAACACGGGGTGCAAGGCAGGAAACAAACCCCGGGCAGGGCGCCACCCCACTGCAGATTTAGAAATTGTAAATTTTAATTTTTATGTTGCAACCATGCATGCTAAATTATTTTTTAAAGTGTGGCTTGTGTTGTTCCTTTTAGAACATTTGAAGAAATTTTTTTCTGTGATGGTCTCTTTGCATTAGAAACTGCTTCTTCAGGCTTTCAAAAGATTTCTGATGTGATGTTAAAATATTAAATGTCCAGTTGGTGGTAAGTATATTTAACACAAGCTTTTATTGAATGCTACCACCTACAAACATATACAGCCAGAAGAGAACACGCATGTTTCCATACCAAGCAACATCACCCTTTCAGTGGTAAATATCACTTCTATGGCCTAATATATGGACAAAATAAAAATGTTTAATGTATAGTAGGCTGCTAGCAGGACACTAATAGATCAGGAAAACCTGAACTAAGCCTGCGTTATTGTACACAGTGTATCAGCACACGAAAAAAGGTTTGGGGCAGCCACCAGTATATTGTCCCTGGCTGCAAAAGGGTAAGGAGAATAGCAATGATGTGCTCTGGTTGAGTTCCAAAGCTGAACTGATCTGGTGAGAAAAGATGGCGGCTTTATAAGCAAAAGCGGAAGTGATGTCAATGTGGGCATTGGAACCGGAAGTGTAGTCAGTCTAACTATTGGAATCAGAAGTGATGTCAGACTAGGTGGCAGAGCTGGAAGTGACATTGAATCAGGCAGGTTTTCCCATATTTGACCTGCAGAAATAACAGAGGTAGGTTCAGAGCACCCTGCCACCCCCTGGCCTGGCTGGTAATTACCTCCACTTGGTCCACTCCGCTCCCTCCTAATTGCACGTGTGGGACAACAGTTAAAGTCCTTTTAAAATCATAAACCCATTTATATTTTAAAAATCTGTTATCATCTATGCATGACTGTTTACGCATCCTGTTACAAATTTAAATAAATAAAGGGTCTTTAATGAACCAAAAATGGTACTATCCATGGCATTGCTCTGAAGAACAACTTTTGATTCCAATGGGTGCCTTTCTTTTTTTAAACAATCTATTTGACTTTGGCAATGTGGTCTTCTGTCCAAAACACCCACTTTATCCTAATCAAAGTTTTAGGGGCATTAAGTTTATCCAATTAGCATCAGGTGCAAGACACGAACCCCAGCCAGGTTAAGTGCCAGCCCATTGTGGGCAAAATTACACACACACCACACTCACACTTTGTGCTTGATATGAAATCATGAATACGTGCCTGTAACAGATGCAAAAATCCATTAGATTTACTCTGTTAGATTGTGGACATTGATTCCACATGGATTGCATGCTTTTACATTGCTACAGTGCCCTACCCATGCATTGTTTCATTGCATAAATATTAAATTAGTTCTATATAATTTATTCAAGTCAAATATACATCTTGATAAAAATAATTCCAAAATGAATTAGTTATGCTATTTTAGCGTTACAGCATTGCTTTCATCTCCTCTTTCTGATTATGTTAATCTTGCACATTACAGTCATTACTTTGCCTCATTCTTTTCATTTGGTTTTAATGGTTTGTGTTAGTGAAAATGCCCCCAGCTTTTCATTTAAATGTTAAGATTCAAAGCTTCATTCCAGATTTCCACCAGTGAGCTAGTACTCTTGGAGAGATGACCCTGCTTTCACACAGGCCAACGTTTGTTAAGCCCAGTCCTCGAGGTCCACTGCCCTGCAGTTTGATGGGTTCTCTTCAGATGTGTTAGGCCAGGCAATACAATGCCCTCCTCTGCCACCTTCATCCAGGCACTCTGTGGTTGTTTCTTTCATTCCAGGTTGGGTTTCTTTTTGACTTGATCCCAATATAATAAGTTCAGATATTAAAATATTAAATTGAAGCCATGTGAACCGCCTTAATTCATTCAAACTGTGATTGGTTTCTTGCAGTGAGAAGTAAGCCAGTTCTTCACATGTCCATTTTATTATTCAGTTTCTCTTTTCCTTCAACTCAGTTTTTGCAATTCATTCATCTCATATTCTGAAAACATCTCTTCCCTTCTTGGTAAAGCACTTTATAATGATATAGTTGATACAATGTGTTATCAAATAAAGATCCGGCAATTAGTTGATTAACAGGGAACACTGGAGGAACTCTGGCTGTCAGGGCACAAAGTTCAAAGATGATAAGAACTGAAAGGGTCAGAAGCAGTGCGCAATCAGCACAGGGTCATCTTTAGGTGGGCAGTGTTTCCTGAAAGCATCGTAATGCTAAGAACATCTGTAAACTTCATCAAAAGATAATTTAAGAGTTTATCTCAAATCCCATCATAACTAAGGTAGCACTTTGAATCCTTTGCAATCCTCGTGCTCCTCGACCCAGTCGAGTGCTTCTTGAACAGCTTCTGTTCTCATCAATCACAGCCACAGGCAACAGTCGCCACACAGAATACGTTAAATTTAAATTATGACAGTACTGTGAAAGTCTGCAATACAAACATTTATATTGAGATTATAGTGTAGATGCTGAGAGGTGCAGGCAGGTCCATAAACAAGACTGACAGTAGTGAGACCTGCAAATGAGGTGAGTGCTCTTCAGAGAACCTTGGGGAAGATGAAGGAAGGTGGGCAAAGTCGGAACAAAGCGGAAGTCTGTGTGTGGAAGTAGCAGCCTTCTTCTGAGGGAGTCAGGGTGTGAGAGATGTATCAACCTTCACAGCCACGACACCATACATCACCGCAAGTCTACGCCAGAAGTTTCAGAACAGAAATGACATCACCGCATGGCTAGACCAGCAGTTGGATAATAAACGTTTACGGGTTGTCTCAAATCAAATTGATTAACACGCTAACCACAGCAAACCCTAACCTAACCATACTAACCCCTAACCTTAGCTTCTGTCCTGTAACTGCTGGTCTGGAACTGTTGGCTGCGGTGATGTATGGCGTTTTGGCTCTGCAGTTGGATATTATTGGGTCATGAAGGAGAGACTCAGCAGTCACACCATTTGCTATGATGGAACGGTTAGTTTACCAGGCATTTCCTGTTACCTAAATGTCAGGAAGGTTTAGCCATTACTTGCAGTTATTGTCTTTTTTTATCTCAAATAAAAAAAAAGTCTGTTTGTGTTAATTCAAAGTTGCCATGTGCATGTGAGTGTCATTACTGCCATCCTGGTGGTCACTACAACTTTATTTTCGCGATGAAAAAATAAATAAAGCATTCATATTTCAAAGAAAAATTCTTACATTAATTTAATTAACTTTGACTATTAATAATTACAGCAGCAACTTGTAGTTTTGAAGAATTAGTGTTATAAGGTTGCAATTCGCTTTACTCTCACAGAGACGTTTTCTGTATTGCAATCGGTTATATGGATTTAGCAGTGTGTATATATATAGTCACAAAGCGGCATAAACGATGATCAAATGCAACGTCGGTTACTGGCAGAAATGGAACTTCCATTGAAAAGGCCATGGAAATTGCACTGGCTATGGAATTGAACATGCCTTTGCGTTACAACAGCGTCTGCAGATTGTAAGTACTGGAGACCAAGGTTATTATAGTTTTGCCTTTTTATATTTTTTCTGACCTTACTTGGAAATCCAGTTTAGTTTTAGTTTTCCTTCATCGTGTATTTTTAGTTTTAGTTTAGTTTTTATTTCACAAAGACATTTCAATTTTATTTATATATATATATATATATATTAGTTTCAGTTTTAGTAATTATGGCATGGAGCTCCTAAGGAGTTAGTTCTGTGTCACAATCAGACAGAACTATACACTTAACAGATTTGGATATGAGTTTAATGTTAGTGGAACCTTACTACACTACATGGTTTACTATCTGGTTTTGTTTTTTGTCTGATAAAAACAAGCAGAATCAAAATGAGATACTGAATATGAACAATTTTACACAATTTTATAATTTTTTTAAAATACTTTCTCATGAAAATCACAGGGGCTTAGGAAGAACAGGGCTCTTAGACTTGAATCAGTGTGCAGACCCCACCTAACTGTTTTGAGGGAAACAAAGAACAACAAGCATGTAGTGTGAAGGTTAGGGGCAGTGAGTCTTGAATAGCCCAACATAAAGAACAGTAAACCCATAATGAGCACGGCAAGAGCAGGTAATAAGAGTACGACAGAAACAGCACCTGAGATTAAGAACAATATATACATTATCTAAACCTGTTTATCCAGAGCAGGATTGCAGGAACCTGGAGCCGTCACCAGCAGGTTTGGATGGAAGGCAGGAAAAATCCCTGGTATGCAATATGTATGATATGGCTGATGTTAAGAAAAAAGAGAATATATATATAATATCATGATATTTCAACTATCTATTTTGAGAGAGAGAGGAAAACATTGAAAAAAGGAGACAACTATTTTAAAATATAATTCTGCTAATGGATTACTTTCACAATATCAGGTATTTAGAGTTGTGAATATGAACTAAAAAAAGATAAATTGTATGTTTAATTTTTCATCACTTGTCAGACTCTCTACCTTTGTTTGTATCGCTTCATTGTTAAACGATGTTTTTAAAGCAAAAATGATTGGTTAGCAACAATATGCTGATTTTGTATGATGACCTAGTCAGTCTCTCAATCAGTGACGTTTTATTTTCAAAAATCGGGAGTGGTCTCCCTTCGACTTTCTTGTAGATAGATAGATAGATAGATAGATAGATAGATAGATAGATAGATAGATAGATAGATAGATAGATAGATAGATCCTTTATTAATCCCAATATGAGAAAGTAAAAACGATTTCTCCTGTGCGAAGTGGCAGGTGAATTGCTGTCAACAAAAAGCAGTCACCTGAGAAATAAACTGAAACGCTACTCACTCGTGATTTTTCTGTCCATACGGTAAAGTTTTTGTTGACCAGCACATTCTGATTTCAGCCGTTGTACAGTGTCCATTTTAGAACATCCTCCTCCCTCCGACAAAAACAAGCGCAAAGAAAGGCGGCACGCAAATCACTTTCTATCTCTCACACTTTACGCACCCGCCCTCAGCTCGCTCTTTCTCCGCAAACGCTGTATGAATAGCCGCCCTCCATCACCAGCCACCGTTCACTGGATGAAAATGTGCGGGGACGGCTCGTGGTGGATGACGTCCAGTTTTAGAGTTAAAACTTACAAGGATTAAAGACTAAAGGCAAGAATATTCATTCAAACACGAAAACTAAAATATTTTAGTAAATTATTTTATTTCAGTTAGTCTTTCCAGCTACTTTAATAGTTTCGCTTAGTTTTAGTTTTTCATTTCCATCCATCCATTATCCAACCCGCTATATCCTAACTACAGGGTTACGGGGGTCTGCTGGAGCCAATCCCAGCCAACACAGGGCGCAAGGCAGGAAACAAACCCCGGGCAGGGCGCCAGCCCACTGCAGGTTTTTCATTTCAGTTTTGCTAATTATTTTATTTCAGTTCACGAAAATGTTTTTTTAATAATAGTTTTAGTTTTGATTTTAGTTTTCGTTAACTATAATAACTTTGCTGGAGACATTAAAGTGTATAAACTCCACGCATCTCAGACCAAGGAGAAGGATAGTGTTTCCTGTTTTCGTTACGGGGGCAAGCACAATAGGGTTTAGTGCCGTTTCATAACTGCAGTATGCAATTGGTGTCACAAGAGGGGGCACTTAGCGAGGAAAAGTTTAACTAGAGCAGGGGTGGGCAAATTCATTCCTGGAGGGCCGCAGTGGCTGCGGGTTTTTGTTCCAACCCAGTTGCTTAATTAGAAAACAATCCTTGCCAATAATTACATTTCATGGCTTGTTAGTGCTTTCACTCTGCTATGTCAAGTCAGTCTCATATCCTAGATTTTTTTTTTCCATTCTAAGGATATCATCCAAATACTTTGAAGTGTAAAACGGATGGGTAATTCTCAATCCTTCACTTTTTTCTCTTCTCTTTCGTTCCAAGTATTTAATTAAACCAAATAGTGCACAATAAATACACACAGGTGTAAAGGGTAACAAGCAAAATGGATAACTGCTGGTTTCTTTTGTCATTTGCATCTTATTGATAATAAGGAGCAATTAAAAACCAAGAATGCAGCTGTTTAAGACTTAAATAAGCAAAAAGGGTTCAAAATCTTAATGATGAAGATAACTAAAATGAAGCAGAAGAATTTCTAGAGCAATAAGTGCTTCTTATTAAGCAATTGGGTTGGAACAATAACCTGCAGCCACTGTGGCCCTCCAGGAATGAATTTGCCCACCCCTGAACTAGAGCACAACACAAAGACAAACTAAAAAATAAGTTGACAAGAAAGGATAATACAGCTAATTTTCTGGAAGATGAAAAGAATGGAAGTGAGGATGAAAAGGCATTCACACTGTACCAAGTAACAAGCAACATGAGCATCGGTCACCATACTGAGTGAAGAGGCGAGCAGACGACTGGGAGCTGTCGAACTGCAGGAAACTGGTGTGTCATTACAGACATATACT